>NC_056735.1:374529757-374657257 GCF_019279795.1 Protopterus annectens
TTAGCCTTGCATTTGAACTTTCCTGGACATTGCACCCAATTGCAAAGTCTGATGAGTCTGTCTGGACAGAATGAACTGGCATCTGGAGTTAGAAGGTTAGGTCTGGATTGAGAGAAATCTGATTCCTCCACCGCTGGAATCCTTGTTTCACAAATTCCAGTACCGGTACCTGGAACTATAAGGGAAGCAGGCGGTGGGTCCAACAGTTTTTTAAATTACCATTGAATCTTTCTCATGTAGAGTCTGGCCAATGACACCATGAGCATCACTGATGTCATGAGGCCTACAATTTTGAGAAACTCTTTTGCAGAGGTGGCTTTTGAAGATAAAAATTCCTGAACATGTTCTGAAAAGTCAGGACTTTGTCTTCTGCTAGAAAGGCCATTCTTGTTTTCTCTCTCTATCATACACCCCAGGAAGACAATTCTTTGTGAGAGTGTGAGGTGAGATTTTTGTATGTTCATCTTGAAGTTGGGAGCAACTTGAATGTGATAATAAGCATCTTTCGTATATAAAGTCACCATGAAACAGTGGTCCAGAAGATGGGGTAGAGTTCTCTGTAGGGTGAGCATTTTGAATTTGGGTACTTTCAGAAAGGTATTTAGGTAAACAAATCTAACACTGGTCTCCACAATAGCTGCTTTTTGTGTACCAAAAAGATTCTGGAGTAAAATCATTTTTCTTTTTGTGGTGCAGGAACTAGTTCTATAATCCCTGCTTGCAACTTGTGAAGGAGTACTGGAGAGAACAGAAATGTCTAGTCTGTTAGGTGTGTGGGTATTTCCCTGAAGGGATGAGGATTTTCTATCCAATGCTGAGAGTGTCCTCATAGGTTTACAGGTGTATATCAGGCTAATGATCACTGTAGCCTTTATAAGCCTAGCCATGCAACCCAAATGTATCCCGCAAGTCAATGTGCTTTAATGGTTATTTTATGGGGGGAAGTCTTAGAGCATGATTTAATGTCTACTTCTGTCCATCAGAGACATAGGTGTGATAAAAGGGTACATTTCCAATTTCCCATCCACTGGTCCAGGTTGCACTTGACTGCAGTTAGGGAATATCTCTGCTTCACGTAGATGGGAAGCCTATTCCAGAGAAAGGGAATTCTCTAAGATACTACCTGTCGCCCCAACATGGCCTATTTAAGTCACAAGCAATGTTTAAATCCTTAGATCTAGTAGTTCTGGTCTTGTTTATTTTGTGGATATGCAAAAGGTCCATTAGAGTGAGATCCAAGGATGCTTTGTATACCAGGCATAAATTGCCTCTCAGTAGTCTATAGGAAACAAAGTATAGAGACAGGGCTTTGAAGCAATCTGCATAGGACATTGTGTTTATGCCCTGCATTCTTTTTTGTGAAGAACCCTAGACATGGTAAGGCCTTGCTGTCTCTAATTATGGTGGCTGCCAAAAAAGCAATTATTATAAATGGAAATCAAAATCTAAACCAACTATATTAGAAATAGTGAATATAGTAACAGAGATAAGACAACTGGAACTGAGATCTTTAGAAAAAGGTAAGAACAAATTACAAAGGAAAAATGGGAATTGTGAGAACAATATATACAGGGGAGGAATGAGGTTTAAAAGAAGGCAGAACTTAAATGAGCTATGTAATGTTCAGATGAAAATGAATTCGGTAGATTATAAGTGATTTATAATGTTTGCAACTGGGAGTGCGTCAGTATGATTTGTGATGTAAAATGCTTGCAACTGGGATTGTGTCAATGTGGTTTGTTTTCATTTGTATAAATGGATGATTGCTTATGTTGTAAGTGATGGTTTAATAAAGATGTTTCTAGTTTAAAAAAAGGGGCAGGAATTGAATAAATTATGTAATGTTGCTTAGACTGCAGTGGTGGTGGTGCGGTAGCGTTGTCGCCTCACAGTAAGACGTTGTCCTGTTCGATTCTCAGCTAAAGCATCTTCTGTGTGGAGACATGCATGAATGGGCATACCTTCGTTGAAGGTTGTGCGTCAGGGCTGGCAACTCAGTACATAAAAATCTACTGCCAATCATTAGCGGACCGGAGTTCCGCTGTGGCGACCCCTAACCGGGAAAAGCCGAAGGATACAACATGTAATGTTGCTTAGGTTGGATCTACTTTCATTCATTGAATTTACAGTTCACCGAACCATAAAATAACTGACACCACTCAACTGAAACATCATTATTATGAAAGTGCACTATGCCGAAGTCCATTTAATCGATGTAGTTACTTTGTTGCTGGTAGTGCATGAAGTACAAGTATACAGCCTTTATGTAACTTCTCGTACAACATACCAGTTCTGAGGCACAACAGATGTGACAGCAGTGTCCGCAGTCTTCAGCCTATGGTTTGTTATTTTTACACCACTCATTGCATTCAAATGGACATCGCACTACAGTAAGGATAGGGAAATCTACCCCTGCTGTCACTGTAGTGCGATCTCAGAGTTGCATGGGCCCCCCTGCAAAGATACTGGAAATGTGTGTGTGTGTGTGTGTGTGTGTGTGTGTGTGTGTGTGTGTGTGTGTGTGTGTGTGTGTGTGTGTGTGTGTGTGTGTGTGTTTGTTTTAAATGATTGTTGTTTCAGGGATATGTAATTCAGCATAGTGCACTTTTGTAATAATGATGTTTCGGCTGAGTGATGCTGGTTATTTGCAGTTCAGTGAACTGTAAATTTGATAACTGAAAGTAGAACCTTCAGGTTATATGATATATAGCAATATATGTGAAGCATAATGTTTGTTAATTTTAACTTGTTAATACAGTTTAAATTTTTTATATAAATGTGAATGCGTCTATGTCACAAGTAATAATTCAATAAAGGTATTTTAAAAAACTATACTTGAAGTAGTGAATATTCTAACAGAAAAAAAGAACAGAAAGTTGGATCTTTAGAAAAGGGTAGGAGTAAATTACATAGAACAAATACAAATTGTAGGAATGATACACACAGAAAAATGTTTTGTAGAAGGAATGAGGTTTAAGAGAAGGCAGGAATTGATTAATTTATGTAATGTTGTTTTGATTATATAATACATAACAATATATGTGATGTATAATGTTTGTAAATGTGAGCTTGCCAATCTAGTTTGATTACATTTATATAAATGTAAGTTTTCCTCTGTCACAATTGATAATTCAATAAAAGTGTTTAAAAAAAGAAAGAACCTCTGTGGACATTCCAATTGTTGCATTTGCCTGGTCAGGTGCATACTGAAGTGAGCATTATACTCAGTGATGGGTTTGCTAAGGGTTGTGTAGAGTTGTGCAGTGACTTTCTTGGACCTAGATGGCATGTCCTTGCTTATAGGTTGAGTGACATAAAATTATTTTCTTACTACCTTAGACATGCATTGGTTGAAAGCTAGGTTACTATCTACATGAGTCCCCAAAGTCCTGACTACTGTGTCTACTTTTAGCGATGTTTCATCAAAGAGTTAGTTTCTCTGAGCGGCCAACTTCCCAAAAGTTACTGTTATACATTTCTTGGCATTGTGTTTTAAACTGTGACTTTGACATGGCTCATTTGTGTTTTAAACTGTGATTTTGACATGGCTCATTTGTGTTTTAAACTATGAGTTTGACATGGCTCATTTGTCTGTGTTAGACATTCCTGTAAGATGTTAGTATATTGTGGGTTTCTATGATTGTTCCTAACATGCAATAATCTGCAGACTTGGTAAGCCATAGGTACTTGACATTGGTCTTGACTTCTGAAAAATAGATGCCAATGAGGGTGCATCCAGCACAGAGCCCTGGAGGACTTCACTGGTGACCAGCCACTTTGTGGAGGTGGTCTCTCCAATCCTAAATTCCCAGGTCCAATCTGTGAGCCTGTTGGCTATCCAGTGAATTACATAGAGGTTTATGCCTGATTTCATGAGCTGGTTTCCAATGCCCAAGTGAGGTATTGTATCAAATGCCTTAGCTAGGTCAACGTAGGCAGTTTGCACTGTTTTGCCCTCATCCATTGCCATGATGACCTTTTCAATGAAGTCCACCAGGTTCAGTAGGCATGACCTGCTTTTGACAAAACCAAACTGGGTTGGGTCCTGTGGCTTAAGATTTCCTATGTCATTGTTAATCATTTCATTGATAATTCTTTGCATGGTTTTGCATATGAGAGTAACTGGTCTGTAGTAGTTTCCAGGATCCATTGATGGTCCACCCTTGTGCAGAGGGATGACTGTTGCAGTCCTCCAATCCAATGGCATAAAGCCTGTACAAAGGACATGGTTAAATAGTGACTCCAGTGTTCCTGATAGGTCATATTTCAGGCTATTTAGGAGGCATTCTGGGATATTACTGGGGCCCATTGAACTTGTATTCTTGGCCTTAGAGAACACATCTAGGACATGCTCCCTACTGATAGTTGGAAGGGTTGTGTTAGGTGGTAATTCCTGGAGATGTCTGGGGGGGGGGGTGTTGAGAGAGAGGTAAAGTTGGAGATTAATTTGTCAGCCAGATGATTTGCTATATTTTCCAGTTCTGTAAGCATGTCTCCATTTACAAACAGTTTGGCACTATGTTATGTACTGCCCTTGATATTTTGGACATAGCTAAAGAAGACCTTATGGTTGGCCTTAGCCTTGGACACTATCTTTACCTCAAAATTTGCTTTGTTGGACTTATTTAGTCCTTTTAGTTGTCTATTAAAATTGATGACAGAGTGTTTATGTTTTTTTTTTTTTTTTGGTCTTACACTTCCTAATTTTAGTTATGACTTCTTTTACCTTTTCTTATACAACATATTCACTTTTGTATTCCACTAGGGTGGTTTGTTTTTTATTTAGTTTTGAGCTTATTTCTGGAAGGCACAGCAGCTTCTATGTAATCATTGACATGCATGCACAGAGCTGATGTGAATAATTCCGCATAGGTTGCTATGTTGTATGGGTTTGGAAGGGCTTGAAATTTTGCTAGTTTATCACTTAATAAAAGGTAGTTTGCCTTGGAATAATTTCTAACTGTTACAAGGTTTGTTGGGGTTGTAGAATTGATCCTTATTCTGAAGGAGACTGCTTTGGGGTCTGACCTTAACAGAAAGGACACAGCACTGGAGGGAGTGCAGTATTCTCCCATATTTGTGAGTACCAGGTCCAATATCGTTGCACCTCTAGTAGATGAATGCACTAACTTGTCCAGTGTATTTGTTTTCACAAAGTCTAGGAATCTCTGCACCTGAAAATCTGGGGTAATGTAGGATACCCAGTTTAAAAAGGGATAACTAAACTCCCCCATTAGTATGCTTTTTGGTTGAATGCTGAGTGCCTCCAACAGGTATAAGAATGAGCTATTGGTTTCATGGTTCATAGAGGGTGACCTATAGCTTGTTAGAATATGGTATGGGACTTTGTTTATGGAAATCTGGACTTGAAGAAACTCCAATGCATCATCCTGTTTAAACATCCGAGAGGTATGCTTGTTGTTAATGTCGATTAAGACACCTCCACCTTTAGTTCCTGTCTGTGCAGTTGCTGATCTAAATGTATGGAAGGCACTGAAGGCTTACACTGCCAGGGTACTCCCTGCAGCCTTAAACCACGTCTCAGTAACTGCACAGATGTCTGCATTCTCAAGGTGAGAAGAGCATGGAGGGAGTGGAGCTTCTTGTTTAGATTCCTGGCATTGAGCAGTAGTAACATCTTTAGAGTTGCTTGAGTAGACTTTGCTATATTAAAAGGTTTGTCAATTTGGCATTGCCTAAAAAAAGCCCTATTGGTGAGGACACTGAATTAGCACCCATTTGTCTGAGGCTATTTGAAGCCAGGCTGGAGTAAGGGGAAAGGGGGAAGGAGGACAGGAATGAGGGACAGGATGCCCTGAATCTTAGCATAGTCATTCTTTATTGGGGTGGATGATCCTTTTTGGAAAATAAACTCCATTTATTTGATTTGGAAGCAATATCCTCCTGACATTTTCTTTTTGTGTTCTTATTCTTGTTAGGTTGGGATTTTTGTTTGTTCTGCATTTTGAAGTTGGACTCCTTGTTAGGGGAGAACCTGGGAATATGAAACAATCCAGATACCCCATGCATCCTGGTGGCATGAACCTTGGCTCGCTATAGATGATTGTCACTATTAAAGTGACACCCCTACAACATGTGAAAAAAATGAGAGAAATATGGGGTTGTAAATCAGTTTCTGATTTACTCAAGTTATAAAATCTAGGTGGAAGATTTTTAGCATGCATCTCTCTAATTACATGCTCACACACATTAGTGAAAGTTTCAACTGTGGGATGTATCTTGGGTACAAAGGCACTAGGTTGTTTAAACATATTATCAAATACATTTCTTTTAAACATGGTTTTAAGTGTTAGGTTACGAGAAAATAACTATAGCTCTTTTAATAAATCAGTTAATATTGTTTTCTGTGCTGGAATAAAGTTCAGGCCTCTATTTAACAACGAGGCTTGTGCATCAGTTAAAGAAAAGCTAGATATATTAATTACCAAGGTTTTTGTTGGTTCCTGCTCCTGGTGTTCATATATGCAGGAGTCACTCATTCTCTCTGCTGTAATCGCGTTCTCCCTCTTTGATTCCTGCTGCTCGACCTGTCCCTTATTGGCAGCGCCTTCTTTAACACAAATGGAAGGATTGAGGTTTGTGTAGCTTCCTTCGAGCAGCAGGAAAAGAAATGTATGAAGCACTGTCAGAACTAAAGGATTCTCACAGCATTGAAATTAGGCCTGCTGACAAGGGGGGCAGTGTAGTAGTAATGGATAAGGTTTTTTATTACAAAAAAATGATGGAACTTTTGAATGATACAGATACTTATGTTGAACTAAATGAGAGACAAGTACAAGGTATAATTGACAGGATATCTGTATATATTTTTGACTTATCGATTACTAATTATGTATCAGAGGAATTGTTTGACTGCTTTCAGATAGAACATCCAACTATACCCATTATTTATGGTCTACCTAAAATTCACAAAGACATCACACAGCCTCCTATGAGACCTATTGTATCCAGTAAAGGATGGGCCACAGAAGCCATCTCAATTTATATTGAACAAAATTTACAAATAGTCCTAAAATCATGTGAGACTATACTAAGGGATACAAAGGCATTTCTGTGACTGTTATATAATAAGACCAGGAATATTAATAGAAATTATATGTTTGTGACAATGGATGTCACTTCACTGTTCACAGTGATACCGAATAAATGGGGTATTGAGAAAATACGTGATATTCTGACCTTGAAACAAGTTTTTCAAAGCACTAAGATTAATTTGATATGTGAGTTGCTTGATATTGTCCTAGAAAATAATGTCTTTATATTCAATGACAAGTTTTATCTACAGAAAGTTGGTGTAGCAATGGGCACGGCTTGTGCTAACAGCTACGCCAACTTAGCATGGGCTGCATGGGAAAAAGATCATGTATTAAGTGCTAGCAATAAATATGCTGGCAAAATTTTATGGTATATACGTTTTGTAGATGACGTCTTCCTGTTATGGGATGGTACTAGTGAAGAGTTGCAAGAGATGGTGGAGTACTTACATAGCACCACTGAATTTTTAAGATTCACTAGTCAACATTCCAGGGACTCTATTGAGTTCCTAGATATTTTGGTTAAGAAGACAACGTTAGATGAACTTACAACAGGGATGTATAGAAAATCTACATGGAGAAATAGTATCTTACATAAGACTAGTATGCATCCAACATTTGTACATAAAAATGTAGTGAAAGGACAATATATGAGAATAAGCCGCTTACATAATACAGATGAAGGCTTTGTGAAGACAATGACTATATTAGAGAAAGACTTCTTAAACAGAGGATATAGTAAGAAAGACATAAATGAAAGCTCTAAATATACCATTAAAAATAGGGATGGGAGATGTAAACCACTCTTCTCAAATACTATAGAAGATGTTAAAAGCAAGGAAGGTCATGATTTTAAAGTTAGATTCCCTATAACTTATTCAAGTGACATCAGAAGGTTCTGTAATATTTTTGAGAAGAATTGGAATGTTTTATTGTCGGATCCTGACTTGAGAGAATTCTTAGAAGATAGACCCAGATTGTCTTTTAGAAATAAGAGGTCCTTAAAAAGGCAACTCTGTTATAAATCCAGAAACAATGAAAGAATGATCCTATCTGATAGGCAGGGGACATTTCCTTGCAGAAATTGTACAGCATGTGACTATTTATATAATAAATCTACATATAAACATCCTACACTAGGATTTATAATTGATATAGATTTTTATGCTGACTGCAGAACACAAAATTTGGTTTATTTCAGCTTCTGCACTGTCTGTCATGCCTTTTATATAGGCAAAACCAATAGGTGTCTAAAGGAACGTATCATTGAACACCTTAGAGATATAAGAAATAAAAAAGACACAAGTGCTTTAGCAAAACATGTGGAAGAAGAAGATAGGAAACATATTTTTAATTTCATGGTTTTAGAAATAATAAATAAAAATAAGAGGGGAGGTGATACAAGGAATAAGGTAGAGGAAGCAGAACAAAGATGGATTTTATTACTTCAGGCAGATAGGTCTCCTGGATTGAACAATGCTGTTTCCTTGAATCCTTTTTTAAAATCCAGACCACTAAAACATTAAGTAATATGGATTATTACATAAAGTGTGTCCGTTATATGTATATTTTATTTCATCTTATGCAGAATATAAGGCAAATTAATGTACTGATGTATGCAATTTTAATTAGTCTATGTCATAGTTCTATATGTGTTTTCATTGGTTGAACCATATTTTAAATATGTGTGAAAGCGCTTGTTCTTCCAATTAAACTGTGGATTTTACATCGTGGTGGTTCTTTGCAGTATTTTTCTCTACATATTTTAAATACCAATGTTTTAACTGTTTTTATGAGTCTGAAGAAGCGATCAGCTGACTTAGATCGTGAAAGCGCTTACTCTTGTTTAATAAAGTGGTGTGAAACTGCAAGTGAACCGTTTCCTACCTTGACTACTACATCTCAGTTACAACTTTTGGTTTTATAAAGGGCACTACTGTGAAGCTGCAAGTGATTTATTTCCTGACGTGGATTATTCCATTTTTATCTTCAGCTGTGGTCTAACCATTGGTCTTTCCATTTTTTTCACTTGAGGTGTATACAAGGCATTTATCCAGCTTTTGTTTTCTTTCACGTGGTTGTGTACTGAACTGAGGAGCACTGCTGCATGAGTTCATTCATGCACATCTTAGCTGTAGATTTTACCCTCACAACGCATACATTAGCCTGTTGTAAACCCCTTCTGTGACACCCCTTTGTTGTTCACCTAAAAAAGACCTGACACCATGGATAGGTACAGTCCCAATTTCTCCATTGCCATTTTGATAGATATGGACATCCTGAGACAATACATGAATTGTCTCTTGTTTACTGACAACCAATAAATCCTTGGAGAAACAGATATAGTATGTGAGAGATGCAATTATACAATGTAACTGGAAGCAAGACTCTCACATAAAATTACTCAAAATAATAGTCAGGTTGTCAATAATGTAATCATTACACACACATAGTGCTGACCCAACACATAGACCAACATATGCTGAAGCACTTAAAAGCAACCATCCTAAACCCCAAAGATCTCCCAGACATTCAACCTACAAAATGAATCCTCAGCAACCTCCAAAGCACTCCACCAAAACTACACCCAACACAAGACATACAGACACACCCCTTGGAGCCTCAACTCCAAAGACCATAAGGGAATATTTAAGTCATAGGAGTATCTATTGTGAGACATGCAGATGTCACACTCACCTCATCGTGGTCAGTTGTCGCTGCAGGACCAGGATTCACCAAATGACCCATGCACTTAAGTAATAGACCACTCTGTCATAGTCCATGTAAGTGTAAATAACCTGAGACGTACCTCCCTGTACTCTATGACAAGAGTCACTGTGGAGCTCTTGGAGTATGTGCCTTCAACATGGATGATGCTACAGTATGAACAGAAGATGATAGACTTTAAAAATTGGCTTAGTTTCTGTTGTCTTTCCAAAGGGGTATACATTTGTCAGCATGAGAGTATATGGTGAACAGACCATGCTACTTTGCCAAAGATGGTCTACACCTGACCCCTCTAGGCTTTAGAATATTGGGTAAAACATTGTCCTCCTCCATAGTGCCTTTTTTTAGGCAATGCCAAACTGACAACGTTTCTGACACAATAAAACCAACCCAAGGGAATCTAAAGCTCAATGCTAGCAGCCTAAACAGGAAACTCCCGTCCCTCCAAGCTTTCCTCTCCACAATGTGGACATCTCTGCAGTAATGAAAACTTGGTTTAAAGCCACAGAGAGCACACCAGCAGTGCAGGGTTACATTTTCCACACATTTACACCAACTACTGCACGGGCAGGGTAATAAAGGTGGTGATGTCTCAATCTTCATCAACAATAAACTTACCCCAAGGCTAGTCAAACAGGATGATACTCTTGAGTCACATATATCCTTGTAAGCTATAGGTCTTTCTCTAAGACCCATGAAACCAATAGCTCATACTTTTACTTATTTGAGGCCCCATTCAACCCAATATCATATTCATGGTTGACTTTTTATCTACTCCACTATAAACTGGAAATCTTACATGACGTCAGACTTACAGGCCCAGAGATTTCTGGACTTTGTAAACACAAACACTTTGGACCAGATGGTCCATGCACCCACTATTGATGAAAACATACTGGACCTGGTACCCCCTTAGTGTAATGCCTTCTCTGGTATGGTCAGAACTTAAAGATGTCTCCTCTGTAACTAAAATCAGTTTAGTGATCCAAACTAACCGAATTACATTTAGAAACTATTCTAAGGCTAACTTGCTATTACTAAGTGATAATCTGACAAAATTTCAAGCTACCCCAGACCCTGAGAACACAGCTGCCTATGTGAAATTGTTCATTGAAACCCTATACAATCATATCAATAAATGCACAGAGACAGCTGTGCCTACCAGAAATAAGTCCAGAACAAACTCTAAAAGCAAACCATCCTGGATGAATCCAAACATAAATAGCCTATACAACAAAAGGAAAAAAGTTATGGACAAGATTAGGAAGTGCTACACCCAGCAGGATAAAAGCTATCTCATCAATCTAAGCAAACTAAGAGGGAAAACTAAGTCTATCAAAGCCAGTTTTTGAGTTAAGATGACCTTGTAGGCAAAGGACAGCCACAAAGCTTTCTTTAGTTATGTCCGCAACATCAAAGGCAGTACATGACAGCCAAGCTTGAATCTCCACACTAAGAAGGGATGAGTGCAAGTGCCACCTCCTGAGAACAAAGACACTCTCATGAGAGGTTTTGGAAGATATTTCAGACTTTATTCCAAACATATCAGATACATTCTAGTCATTACGAACATTATTGGAACAAGATGCTTAATGATAATGGAGTACAAAACAAGAAAAGGAGTTTTAAAATGCTTGAACAACAACTGTAGCATTTGAATTAAAGTATTTTTATGTAGATAATCAGTCGCATCACGAGTTGATATCAATCAGAATAGTAATGATATAGTGCAAGAAGTGAACTAGTGGCTAATGGCTCGAGTGTGCTTATGGAATGTTAGAAAAGTATGCTCATACAGAAGCAGCACTGTTTCCAAAGTATGTATCTATGCGTATATATATATATATATATATATATATATATATATATATATATATATATACATGTGTGTGTGTGTGTATGTGTGTGTGTGAAAACTTTCATGAATCTGTGACAGCAAAGCTTTGTTGTTTGAAACAGATGATAAACTGTTGCAGAGTATACTTAAAAAATTCTTACATAAGGTCATTGGGGTATTTTCATGATATGCAGATCTGCATCACTGCTGCCAATTAATGTGCATTAGCACAGAGGTATGGGCTTGCCAAAATTAAACACTAAGAACAGGGCATTGGAGGCACTCTACCAGCTTTTGGAAAGTGACGCAGTAAGTGGCACAAAGAAACTATATCAAGTTGTAAGGCAAAGACAGAAAGATAAAGAAGATAGTCAGACACACTTCATAAGGAATGTCAACAACAACCTGCTCACCAGTCCACAGGACATCAAAGGCAGATGGAAGGAGTATTTCCAGCAGCTTCTGAATGAAGAAAACATCACAGAAGCTGTACTGCCCCAGACACAGCCCACAATGAGAGAAGAGGAGGAGCCCAGCTTAGAAGAAGTAAGAATAGCACTAAGGAAAATGAGGTCAGAGAAAGCAGCAGGCTCAGATGAGATTGCAACACATATGATAAAGATTGTGGGTGAGATAAAGCTGTTGGGTGAGATAGGGGAGAAATGGCTCCTGAGGGTACTTATAGCAATGTGGAGAGAAAGGTATATCCTAGATGACTGGAGAATAAGGATACTCCTGCCAGTGTACAAGAACAAAGGGGACATCCACAACTGTGGGCAGTACAGACGTATCAAACTCCTGTCACATTGCATGAAAGTCCTGGAGAGGGTGATTGATAAATGGATACGCAAAGTCATAGAAAGTAAGATAGCAGATGAGCAGTTCAGATTCAGATCAGGATGCAGCACAACTGATCTAATGTTTTACGTGAGATAGATAGCTGAAAAGAAAAGTAGGGATGAGGAAAGAGTCCAACCTGGCATTCCTAGACTTGAAGAAAGCATATGACAAGATCCCAAGAAAGCTGATTTGGGCAGTACTGCGGTGATTCAAATCATTGGTAGAATTAGTGCAGCGTACATAAAAAGACCCAATGACTCAACTATGAACAGTATTCAGTCTCACAGAAGTGTTCCCAGTGGGAGTGGGTGTACATCAGAGTTCAGCTCTGAGCCCACTGCTGTTCATACTGGTGATGGACTACCTTAGTAAACAGGTTGGAGGGGACAGATCAACAAAGTTACTGTATGCAGATGATGTGGCATTACAGGCAGACTCTTAGCAAGAGCTTCAGCAAAGGATAGGAGAATGGAATGCAAAACTGAATGCACATGGTATGAAACTAAGTACACATAAGACAGTGGTAATAGCAGCAAATTGGGGAAATTAGAAGAAGCTAACAAAGTACAATTGTGTACACTTACCATAAATGTAGATGTTCGAGTGTATTCACTGTTGCAGTCATTACAATTGGGTTATTCTGCTGGCAGGCTACCCTCAGTCGGCCTGAATTCCAAAGTCTAGGTCCGATGTCGGTTGCTGTCACCTCTTCCCTGACGTCAGTGCGCCAGGGGTATAAAAGATGCAGCCGACACCATTTTCTTCAATTTTTCTTGCCCCAGATGTCAGGTGCCCCCAAAAGGGTAGGCTAAAAATATGTCTAAAAAACATGCATGCACCAAAGTATATATTTTGCCTTCATCTACAAGAAAATACACCACATAGGCTGTATAGAATAGAGAAGTACAGATAAGTTCCAGCAAAGAAATGGGGGATGGCGGTACCTGGACTACAACAGTGAATACACTCGAATATCTACATTTATGGTAAGTGTACACAATTGTACTACGTTCTTCGTGTTTCACTGTTACAGTCATTACAATTGGGTTGAATCCCAAGGCTAAGGTTGGGAGGCTGGAGCTAAATAGCATTAGGGGCGGCTATCAGGCCCTGCAGAACTGCAGTGGCAAAGCCTACCCTGGATTTAGAGTAGAGTGGTAAGCGATAGTGCTTTGTGAAGGTGTGCACTGAACTCCAAGTAGCAGCCTCTAAAATGTCTTTGGTTGGTACTCCCCTGAGGAAGGCTGCTGAAGTGGCTGCTGCTCTGGTTGAATGTGGCCTAATGCTCTTAGGTACTTGTTTGCCATGTTGAGAATAGCAGAAATGAATGCAGTGGCCTATCCACTTTGAAATAGTCTGCTTTGAGATAGCCTTTCCTTGTGATCCTGCAGCATATGCCACTAGTAATTGCTCTGTCTTTCTGAAAACTTTGGTTCTGTTCAAATAAAAGCATAGCTGTCTGTGTATGTCCAAAGAATGCAGAATTCTCTCCCCCTTATTCTGTGGGTTTGGATAAAAGGTAGGGAGATGAATAGTTTGGTTAAGGGCCACACTGGACACTACCTTAGGCAGAAATGTCAGGTTTGTCCTCAGAGCAACCCTGTCTGGATAAAAAAATGATAAAAGGTTCCACAGCCATGAGTGCCTGTAGCTCTGAGACTCATCTTGCAGAAGTTATTGCTAGGAGCAGAGCTGTTTTCCAAGATAAAAACTTTATATCAGCTGCAGCGGCTGGCTCGAAAGGAGGCAGGGTGAGTTTTTCCAAGACATAATTGAGGCCCCATGCAGGTATTGGTGATCTCCTTGGAGGCCTTACATTTTTGGCCCCTCTGAGGTACTGCCTTAACAAAGGATGGAAAAGATTGGTGGCTCTGTATTGTAATGAGCCGAAATGGCAGAGGCATGAATTTTTATAGATGATAAAGATAGGTCTTTGTCCAGCATCGCAGTCAAGTATTGCAAAATCTGAGGAATGTTTGGTACAGCTGTGTCAATTCCTTGTGCCTGGTTCCAAGCACAGAATCTCTTCCATTTTCCAGCATAGGATTTTCTAGTA
The DNA here is from genome assembly GCF_019279795.1 of Protopterus annectens. NCBI lineage: Eukaryota > Metazoa > Chordata > Ceratodontiformes > Protopteridae > Protopterus > Protopterus annectens. The sequence goes on from NC_056735.1 coordinate 374,544,273, forward strand.
CTAGGCCTCCTGGCCTCCAAAATGACATCCATCACTGCTTTAGTGAGAGGTGTGTTTTGTATGACTACATTATCCGCCATGCTGCCAGATTTAAGGTCTTGAGTTGGCTGTGCAGGATCTGATTGCTCTGTTGGGACAGTAGATGAGGTACTTGAGGTAAGGTCCAGGCTGGGCATTAAGACAAGTTCCTTAGGATTGGATACCAGTACTGGCGTGGCCAGTCTGGGGCAATCAGTATAAGTTTTGGCTCCTCCTGTCTGACTTTTAGGAGTACCTTGGGGAGGAGAGGCAGAGGAGGAAAGGCATATACTGTTAAGTTTTTCCAGCTGAAAGATAGGGCATCCACTTTCCATGCTTGTCTGTGATAAGTCCTTGTGCAGAATCTCTTTAGTTGGCAGTTGTGAGGTGAGGCAAATAGAACTATGTCCGGGCATCCCCATTTCCTTGTTATCATGCTGAAGACTTGTGGATCCAATTTCCACTCGTGGGGATCCATGAGGTTTCTGCTTAGTTCATCTGCCAGAGTATTTATCCTTCCTGGCAGGAATTGTGCCTGCAGATGTACTTGGTAAGTCAATGCTGTGTCCCACAAAGTCATGGCTAGTCTGCAAAGGGGGTAGGAATGAGTGTCTCCCTGCTTGTTTATGTACCACATGACCGTGGTATTGTCTGTTTTTATCAGTAGTTGTCCCGGATGAAGTAGGTCCTTGAAGGCTGTCAGGGCATTTTGAACAGCTAGCATCTCTTTTTGATTGATATGCAGATGCATTTGGTTTGTGGACCATATGCCTTGAACACATCTTCCTGCCATGTGGGCTCCCCAGGCATAATCCGATGCATCTGTTGTTAATGTCTGTGTGGCTGGGGTAGAGTGAATGGCTGTCCCTTGTTCTGGTGACAGGCCTTCACCCACCATCGAAACTCCTGTTGCAGGCAGGGAATGAGAGTAACTATTGTTTCCAGGCTGTGGCAATGTTGAGTCCAAACACTTTTTAGGTACCACTGAAGTTTCCTCATATGCAGTCTTGCATATGGAATTAGTAGAATGCAGGATGCCATGAAGCCCAAAGCCTGCAGAATTTTTCTTGCAGATAACTGGGCCTTTGTTGCCAACAGTTTGAAATAGGTAGTCAGTTGTCTTTGTTTGTCTGGCGTGAAATAAGCCATCTGGGCAGTTGTATTTAAGCTTGCACCCAGGAATATTATCTCTTGAGAGGGTACTAGTTTTGATTTCTGTTCATTGACTGTGTACCCTAGGCATGATAGTAATCTCTTTACAAACGCCAGATGTTACAAACGCCAGATGCTGTAGTAGAATGTCCTTGTTCTCTGCTTGAATGAGGCAGTCATCCAAGTAAGGATATATTTGTATTCCTCTTTGTCTGCAGAATGTAATTACTGGTGCCAGGCACTTTGTGAAGATGCTGGGCACAGTAGATAAGCCAAAGGGCAGTGCAGAGAATTGGTAGTGCATTGATCCTGCTTTGAATCTGAGGCATCTTCTGCATGTTTGCCTGACTGGGACATGCAGGTATGCCTCTTTTAGATCTAAAGTCACAAACCAAGCCTTCTTGCCCAGCATGGGCAGAAGCTGCTGTAGAGTCAACATTTTGAATTTTGGAATATCCAGATATGTGTTTAGAATAGATAGGTCCAGTATTGGTCTCCAGGCTTTGGGTACCAAGAACAGTCTTGAATAGAATCTTTGTCCCTGCTCTTGCTCTGGTACTTGTTGAATGGCCCTCATGTCCATGAGGGATGAAACTTGTTTTTGTGCCTCTGCCCATTGATTGCGTGGCAGGTCTGGCATACCATTTGGCCTTGGCAGGGTGTGAAAGTGGAACCTGTAGCCTTGTGATACTATATTTAGAACCCATTTGTCCTGGGTGATCATGTGCCAATTTTGTGAAAAAAGTGCTAGTTTTCCCCCAAAGGGGCTGCCAAAAGATAAGTGCTTAGTGCTGGAAGGGGAAAGTCATTGAGACTGTTTCCTGTATGGCTGTGATTTTCCCTCTCCGCTCTTGGAGGTAGAAGCACCCCATTGTTTAGGCCTGTATGCACCTTGGGGCTGTGATCTGCCTCTGGGGCATCTGTATCTGCCTCTTTGTGGCCTATTGGATACTGGAAAGGACCAATTCTTTCTAGGCCAGTTCCTGCTAAATCTGGGAGGCTGTACCTGCTAGAAATCCTTGACTGTTTGCATAGACTTCGCTTTGTCCTCCATTTTCTTCAACACCTCTTCAGCTTTAACACCAAACAAAGTATCATGCTGTAATGGAGCATCTAATAGTTTTGCTTTAACATGATCAGGCAGATTCTGTTCTTTTAACCAAGCATGCCTCCTAATGACAGAACCTGTAACAGCGGCCCTGCAGGAGGCCTCTAGAGAATCAAAACCACATTGCAAAGTATGCTTTCCAACTTGTTCAGTTGCATGCAATAAATCCTGCATTTCATTGTTGTCTGCACATTCTGAATTTGTTGACATCATTTTCTGTTTAAGCAATGACATAAGATATTGCTGATATTTAAGCATATGAAATTGGCAATTTAAGGCTCTTACAGCCAAGTTAGCAGAAGTATATTTTTTTTTACCCCATCTGTCTAGGGCCCTAGAATCCCTATCAGAGGGGATAGGGTTTTTTGCAGTAGAAGCCTTGACCCCTTTGGGACCCTGAGAGATGGTTTCTGGGTCAGCAGCAGGGTTTTTATAAAGAAATTTATGTGAATCAGGAACCCTATAGTATCTGTCTGGCTTAACAGGAGCTGGTGATAGAGTCTGGAGATAGACTGGACTCTGAAAATACATCATCTACAATGTCTAAAACAGGCGGGATAGCAAGGAGCCTGTCCTGAGGCAATAAAAGGAAGTCTTTGAGTCTTTTCTTGGATTCTGAGTAATCTTGGCTCCCCCAGTGGAAATGCTCCCTCATAGTATGCAGTGTCTCCCCAAAAGAATAATCCTCGGGAGGAGAGGCTGAAGGGATAGATTCTTCAGCATCAGAATCCTCATAGGGAGGAAGAGAATATTCCTGTTCAGAGGAATCAGAGGAAATGGAAACCTGGTCTGAAGATTCGTATTCTAACTCTTGCCTAGGCCTCTTATCAGGAGGGGGATGGAAACCCCTGATCAAAGTAATTAGGTCTTCGGCCATTTTAAGCATCTGTTTTTTAGGCATGGAGGCCTGTCCAGGAGAATGCTGTACTTGTTTCTTTGTCTTTAGAGTTGCTTTAGTCTTTGCCTTTGAAGCTGAAGTAGGTTTCACATATAACTGTGTAGGCCTGAAAACACCCTCAGAAGCCGATGCCTGCTCAGCGGCTCCGGACCCATCTGAGGGAATAGTTTCCGAGTGTCCAATACCTTGAGTTTCCAGCGGCCTTGTCGGCTCCACGTGGGAGTCGGAAGCGGCCTGTGGCTCTGAGGTAGCGGGCATCAGGGACTGCAAAAGTGCCTCACTGAGGACCGATGAACTGGCGACAGGCCTAGCAGAAGCCTTGTCGTCGGTTTTGGATCTCGGATGCCTGTCCTTTTCTTTTTCTTTGCGTTTTTTATAAACTCCGGTAGTCGGCTCTTCCGACAGCATTATATAATTAAATCTTCTGCCAAAGTAATGGAATGCAAAATTGTACCGACGCTTAATAGTGCGTTGGTTAAATCTAGCACAAAACCGACAACTAGCAACGTTATGGTCAGGGCCTAGGCAAGGAATACAGTAAGAATGAAAATCCTTATGAGGTATTTGCTTCCCACAAGAAATACAATTATTAACTTTTTCTGACATCGGTCTGGAGCAAGAAAAAAAGTTTCCCCAATGTGGTACTTAGCTTTAATGAAGACTTCGGATCTGAAATTCGAATTTGAAAATCTCAGGAGTCGGCCGACCGGCACTTGCGAACTGCTTTTGCTTCGGGAACCGCGCGGCAAGAAAGACTGAAGAAAAAGGAGTCAGCTGCATCTTTTATACCCATGGCACACTGACATCAGGGAAGAGGCGACAGCAACTGACGCCGGACCTAGACTTTGGAATTCAGGCCAACTGAGGGTAGCCTGCCAGCAGGATAACCCAACTGTAATGACTGCAACAGTGAAACACGAAGAACATCTGAGATAGAAGGGAAGATAGTGGAACAGGTTAATAGCTTCAAGTATCTGTAAGGGTGATTGAGGAGAAGGGAGGTCTGAAGGAAGAGGTCAAAGCTAGAATCAGAGGGACTGCAGCCAACCTGTATAGAGTGTCAGATGTAGTTAATGCAAGAAGAATGCCAAAGAAACTGAAAAGTAAGGTGTGATAAACAGTGGTGTGACTAGTACTACTGTATCGTACAGAAACCTGGACAATAAAGGCAGAGCAAATGAGGAAGCTAGAGGTGATGGAAATGAAGTGCCTGAGGTGGGTGGTAGGATGCACACTGTGGGACAGATGAGGGAATGAGGACATAAGAGCAGAAGCCAAGGTAGGTCCAATTGCAGAAAAGATCAAAGAAAACAGATTACGGTGGTTGAGGCACATATGCAGAATAGCAGAAGACAATCTAGTGAAGAAGATTTGGAACAGACAGGAAGAAGGTGTAACACCCCAACACTGGCCCAGTAATCAAGAAGCCTCAATCCTCACCACTGGCAACAGTGGGGGATGTACACAATGGGAGGATGACAAGTACAAACACAGTAAAGTGTAATTTCCCTTAAGAGCACACAGAGACCACAGTCAGTCCGGGGCTGGTTTCTCCTGCTTTCTCCAGATCTCTAATAAGACTCCCCACTGGCACAGCTATAGAGATGTCAGCTGAGTGGCCAAGCCAAGACCTCCAACACCCTCACTGTCCAACCAGAGCTTCGTGTTCCTGCCCAAGTAGCTGACACACACACTTTGAGGTTTGATTTATACGCATGCACACACACCCAGGAAAGGTTGGCACAGGTTTACTAGCTATGCCCCCTTCTGCCCAAACTATGAGGTATTTTTTACTCCCATCAGCCACTACTTATCAATTACTTTAAGATCCTTAGCAAAGGGTATCCAATCTTACTGTGTAATGTTACTATTAATTCAAATGGTAGTTTGACCAAAAGCAAGGCTGTTAGGAGTGGCCTGCACAGTGTCACCAAATAGACATGCAAGTACCCTAAGAGCTTAAATATGTCTCGCAAATATCAGCCACAAAGATAGGTTTAAATATATTTAATAATAAATAATAAAAGAACAAGACAATACTATATATGTATTCACAGTGACTTCAGAGTTCATCACAGGAAATATTTAATACAACATCGCAGAACAATCTCAAATAAATATAAAAAAGATATAAACTAATCTCTACTATACTCCTTACTGAATCTAAAAGAAATTATTGTACCCTAGTTAACTTACTTACAGAGCCAGGCAAGACAGATGTGGTGAGTGGGTTTTCCCAGCTGATGCTGCCAGTTCAAAGATAAAATAGAAAATGTACTGTCTCTCTCTCTCTCTCTCTCTCTCAGAGAGTTCTTAAATTAGTATCTCAGATATTGCTGCTGGGATACTTGCAGGGTGACATCACTTCTTGTCATCTGACTATCAGTTCCCAGCTAAACCCCCATTGCTAGAAACTACCAGCATTTGGCATCTCCCTGTGAAAACACATAAACAAGTTTTCTTACATCTAAGGCAAATAGTGGAAGTCATAATATAATTTACATTCCTCCACATGTAAAGACATTACAAAAAACTTCTAGTTCTAGACATTGTGTCTGTTACTGCACTGAAACTGAGAGATAAATTTTTTTGTTTATGGCCCAGCTATAAAGTAACTTAACCTCAACCATTCTTCTGAAGTTTTGCAAGTTAATCTCCTGTGTTTCAGTCTCCCCTGTTAAACAGTTACAATAGTGTATAAAAAAAATCTCTTCAGCACACGTCTATACAATATGACATATAGTTCTAATATATTTGTAACACAGGCATATGAATCATGTTGATATTCACAAATGACACACAACCACTTACAAAATTCCAGATAGCTGGGCTGGCAGTATCTCCTTTTGTTGCATTTCTATATAAATCATATTAATATTCACAAATGACATACAATTATGTACAAAATTCCAGATAGCTGGGCTGGCAGTATTTCCTTTTGTGATAGAAGGTAAGAGGAAATAAGGATGTCCAGCAAAGAGGTGGATGGATGGATTGTGTGAGAGAAGATCTGCAAACAGTCAAGCATGAGTGTTGAAGAAGGCAGAAATGTAGAATTGAATTGAAAGAGATGGGGACAGTTAACATGACACCCTGACCCCATGTAGAAAATGGGGAAAGGAGATTGATGATGATGGGAATATTGAGATCAGCGTGGTTTAAATAGCTAAGCATAGAGCTTGCCCTCTTTAGTGTCAAATTGGAATATGTGGGAGGGGGAGGATCTGCCAGCAAGGGAGAGCTGGGAACGTATGAGTAGCTTGTAAGGAAATTAAGGTTTGTGGGTTTATAACACTATATTGGCATGTTATCTAACATATGTAACTAGTGCTGCAGTTCAGATTAATAGCAGCTTGCATATTAATGGTAGATGCATTGAGAAAGAAGGCCATTGTATTATGGCCTCCAGTTCAACTGTTCCTCTACAGGTAGTTTTTATTTCATATATAACATTTAGCAAAGTGCATGTATTCAAAAAAAGCAGTGGCTTTTCATGATGGCAGTTCTTACAGAAACATATCTAGCTTTCTAAAAATCTTTTGGATGATCATACCATTTTGTACAGCTGCTTTTAGAGATGTCCTGCTGGTGCAGGTTGCTGTTACTCCGTTACATGCCATAAACTATATGCACATTATCTCTATGATCTCATAAAACAGAAGGGCTCTTCCAGGATATGAAGTGTTCTTACCCTTCCCTCATAGTAATATTCATAACGTAATGTACCTGTGTCCCCTACTGGTACTGCTCAAGAGTATATAACAGCACAAACAACATTCACGCGACAATCCGTATTATTGTCCGTAAAGTACAGTAAATAGCTTTCTATCAGTACTGCAGAAGACTGCATTGGTGTAAAGCAAATTGCACTGCTTTCCATATCTGTACAACAATCACATTACTGTTCAGTCATGTATAAGTCATATCGTAACAGATATAATCTTATAAATTTGTGTTCTACTTGTATCACCTCAATGTGAGACCCCTTTCCTGATATACTCTTTATTATTTATTTATTTATTTATTTACATTTGTTGACCAGGGAAGTCTGGGTGCAGAACCATCTTTCAATGGAAACCAAGGAGAAAAGCCCCATTGGTACAATTAAAAACAAGATACAATGTAAATTAGCACTGGTAAATGAAACATTAATGATATTCAGTAGCACAATGATCTGGTTGACATTACATAAAAGCATACTGAATACAAGTATAAATTATACATCATAGAGGAGTTTATTAACAGATTTAGCTACTGATGTCCTTTTTTTCCTCCCAGGCCCCATTCTGGCTGTTCATCAGGTTGCCATGCTTGCACAACATCAGGTCCTCCAAATGCTCCTGCCAGACTATCTCCAATGTGAGCCTAGTGTCATGTGACCATGACTTCTCAGGGAGTTAGAATATATGTAACACCTTGGGATTGAACATTCCTGAGGGGAGGGATAGTGCTGAGAGTCATCATTCATGCAGAAGCTGGTCAGTAGTCCCTAGCCTTATCACCCCACCCAGAATGTGAACATTTTTGTGTTGTCCTGCTGGGCAAGCAATGAAAAGTGGCTTGAGGATGCACCTCCCTTGATCCCTTACAATAGCCCACTATCTAGCCTTCCTACCCACCCAACCTGCAGTCTGCCTTAATATGAGTTCTGGTCTCCACTACAGGTCAGAGAACACTTCACCTGGTGAATTCTGGGCACCCCAGGAGAAGCACGTCCATCCTGCCTGCCTGTGCTGTCAAGCATCTGAGCCAATAAACTGATCAGAGGTCACCTGGGCTATAGTCAAACTTTTATCCCCCTTCACTAGGATAGCTATGTATGTATGTATTTCCAGACTGGGTGGTTAACTATTGTGTAGCCTTTGTTGTGGTCTTGTAATATTTACCATATAACAGGGTCGCAGACATGTGTGTGTGTGTGTGTGTGTGTGTGTGTGTGTGTGTGTGTGTGTGTGTGTGTGTGTGTGTGTGTGTTATTGCTAAGCACACATTCCAGACTGTAACTTTATTATGCTGTTGCACACTTCATATGTTACTGGTGTGTTTCACCTGTCACCCTTCCCTTTCACTGACATGTTTAAGTTATATAATATGGAATGCATACTTGTCTTCTTCTTTAGTTAAGTTATGCAGTGATCTCTTGATTTCTTACTCAGGTTTACATGACCATTCCACCTTTTCTGTGTCTTCCATACATTTTAATCCTAGCTGTCCTGTACCCATATGCAGATATATATCAACATCCAGCAGCGTCTCTCTGCTGTATATATTATCGCTACCTGTCTCAGAGATGGAAGTGTCCCCAACTGTGCTTATGTTACTTTATTAAAAGGATACCTTATCAACTATCCAGATGATGAATCCTTGCTGATCAGATCCCAGTCACTGTAAGCCACGCTAGGCTTCTACTGCGTGGCACTACAAATCCTAATCACTAAGAAGTATTATTTCATCATCAATCTGCTAACTTGGAGAGCATGCCTCCAGAGAGGAGGGTTACTGGTGTTGTGCAGTAGCACGTGTTTATCTTTCTTCATGTTTGTGGTGTTTAGAAGTTAGTATATATGAGTTACAGGGTGTGTTGGAGCAAAATCCTCAACATCATGAGTGGCAGTAGCTTTCCTTCAACAAAAAATGTATTTAGATGTGCTTTTTGTTGCAGTGTTTCCAGCGATCTGTGTGGTCACACTTATCACAGGCTTCAGTATGTGGGTGATAGTTACTAGGGATTTTGATGTGTGTTGTCAGTTAATGGCCAGGTTGAGAGGTACGGGTAAACAGTTATGTAGCTCATGCTTAGGTGAGCAGTAATTGTTGCCTTCTATATTTCTTGTCATGTTGTTTGGTTTGTTATTTTTTTCTGTGTTTATGTGTATCTATCTGAATTTCTTAGTTTGCAAATACACAGTTGCATTTTTGGGTGGTGCCACTAAACACGGTTTACTATTATTTTGCACTCATTTTATTTTTCACTCCTATTTGCTCATTTGCAGACATGCTTTTTCACTTTATATATTTATTTTTGTATTATTATTTTTGTAAGTAGGGAAGTACAACTCAGCACCCACAATACAACCACAGACATGATGAGGGTACAGTGCTCATACTGTTCCAAACCAAGTTTATTTTCTTTACTTTTTGATTTAAATCTCATAACATAAGCACATTGCTTACTACTTGGCAACAGATCACAGATCAATATTCCACTACAACATTATGTATTCAGTACACCAAGTTTTGTTTCCGGCTTAAGGCATGCCATTGCCCATATATGCATTACTGCTATTATCAGTGTGAAACACCTATTCCTGTTCAGTACCACAGCTATGCTATGCCACTCTCACAGATCTGTAAGTGCCAGTCACCATTTTTAAAAGAGGGTGTCACCAATCTATATTCCTAGACATGGATATCTGTTTATGATGCCTTACTGTATGGCAGTTATGAATCAAAGGAAATCATACAAACATAGTCATTAGTATTTATTGCTAGTAAATATAAATGTATTATGAGAGCGCATTTAACAGTATAGGGGAAACAGAGACAGGTTCCATTGGCCGCTGTTAAGTTGATCCCTGATTAACCAGCACACAGAATAATAAGTGCAGGAAAGGGTATGTGATCTGATATAGTTCCAAGCGTATGCAAATCATATTATACAAACTAAAAAAATGGAAGAAGTACAGATCTGAATCAGGACTGGATTCACTTTGTATCTAGGTACATTTCACTCATAGACCTGATATGTGTTTGTGCCCAGTACTTTAAATAGTTCTAAACACTCATTTCAAAATGAATGATAAACTCATTACAGGTCTAAAGTATGATTGTGCCTAATACCTGAAACAGAGGTAAGCATTCATTTCAAAATGAAATAAACTCATTACCTCCATTTGCTCAGCCATCTCCTCCCGATCAGTAAGAATTTCGGAAAGCATTTTAGTTCCTAGCATATTCCTCAGAGTTGTCTGAGCCAGCATACGTGTTGCTTGGTCTGCATTCTCAACTCTAGTGACTGCAATTGTTGGATTAAAAATACGGTAGTACACAACTGCATCTACCAGAATGGTAACAGAGTCTTTTGTCAAAACCTGCAATTATAAAGTACTAGTTAAAGATGTCTATTTGTAAACCATTTTGAAAAGTAATACAGTAAAGCACTGCCTTATGACCATTATAGGTTACACCAATATGACTATCACATTTAGCAAAACATTTACACCTTGATGCAAACAAAGTGGCACACTGTGTTTGGAATATTGCAGCATATTGAGGTTACATTTAAAATTGAAATTGCAATAATAAAACTTCACCACTTGAGGGCACTCAAAGAACAAAAATTGACTGAGTTTATTAACTTGCTAAAAGTGGTTCATGTCCTGACTTCAATCTGTAATTTAGTACTTCTGAAGAGGAGATGAGCTGAGGATAGAAAGGCTAAATGTCAACCTGAATATTCAAAGTCTTTCACTGGGCATACAAAATTTAGAGCGTTTTACAGTTATAATTTGGTAATAATTTAGTTCGCAACACCAGACAAATATAAATAAAAACACGTGGCAGTATGCCCTGCTAACATGAAAAACTTTACACTGCTTTGGACGTTTTTCTCACTATGTTGCCCAATTCTTTACACCTTGACCTGTACACATTTTACATCAAGAGAGTCAGAGTACTGTTCTACAGTATGTTATTTGTAAATCATACTATGCAAAGTAAAAAAACAAGAAGCAGTATGACCTGAATCAGGACTGGATTCATTTCACTCTTTTATTATGAAATACTAAAAACAACTAAGTGATTTCATCCAACAAATTCTTTCTGACTTCATCAGTCAGCCAGTCGTGATGTGGGTCTGTACTGCTGCTGTTTTATTTATTTTCATAGGTTCTGAGTTTTGCATGTTGTGGTTGTGATTCTTCATATCATACTATATCAGCACAGAAACATTTATGTATTTATTATTTATTTATAGTTTGTTTGCCAGGATAGTCCATTGGGCCATGAGAAGCCTGTTTTCAGAGTCCTGGGGAGAAAAGTTCCAGAAATTTACAAATTACAGTTTTAACATGAGTAAATTATTAGAGAAATGTAATGTGCACAAATGAAGCAAAATTAAACAAATAGAAAAACACATATTACTAGAGGGCACATATTAGTACAATGCAATAAGAGTAATATTTAAAAATAGTCAAAGTTTTTAGCAGTTTAACATAGCACAATGCAATAACAGAAATCGTCTACATTCTTTAACATTTATGCTAATTCATGCAGTTAATTTCTAGGCTACTAAATTGTACCATTCTAGGAGTTATGCTAATTCCTAGAGTTTATTAGGGGTACAAAACTATGGGAGGCTATTGCGAATTATAGCTTATAGAGAGTAGCTATAGTGTAGGGAAATTATGTGGGGTGGGAACAAGACCATGCCCTTAGTGAAGTTAGGTGTATATGAAGTAAGGTTTTGAATGAAGACAGCTGCTGGTGGTGTGGATGAGAGGTGGGAGGGAATTCCATTGGTGTGCTAGAGGGAAGGACATTAGATGTTTGCCTGGTGGATGGGCAGGTTTATGCAGTTCAATTAGGTTTTGGGAATTAGATCTCAAAAGTCTATTTGGTTGGTGCATTTTAAAGGTGGTGGCAAGAGAGGGACAGAGACAGCGGGGTGAAAATAAGTTTGTGTGCTTGGACAAGTTGAATATAGATGAGGTAATTGGACATCTCAAGCTAATTCAGTTGGAGTAGGGCAGTGCAGTGATGGGAAGTGGATCTATGGCCGGTTGCAAATGTTGTTATTTTATTATAGCAAGAGGAGAGTTTAGTCTTGAGGGAGGATTGCAGGTTAGTAAGGATAGAGGCACCATACAGGAGGGATGGGATAATGTAAGTGTTGGCAAGGGTGAGCCTAGTGGAGGGAGAGATGTAATGGTTGTGGCGGTAAAGCATGCCTATTTTTTGTGTGTTTTTTTATATTTACTTGTAGATGATTATCAAACTTTAGCTGGTCATCGATCAGGACTCCTAGTAGTTTAGCATTAGAGACTATTTCGAAAGGAGTATTATTTTTTTTTTCACTAAATATTTTTTTTTATTATTTCAAATAAGATGTCTTAAACATTACATGAAATAAAGATAAATAACATATTTATAATTCTAAAACATTACTAACTTCAAACCATTATATAACTATTTACATTGGTGTCTATGCAAATAACATTGAAATTCTATATTATATAAAGTTATAAACATAAGATGATATATCTTCTTCGATATTTTCAAGTATTTCCAGTACTTTCATCCAAGAGTAATAGTAAGAAGTAGATCTTTTAGTTCTGTCTTAATATTTCCATGTGAGCAACTGTTGTTGTTAAAGTCTCAAATTCCTTGAACGTAGGCGAAGCCTCATTTTTCCAGTGTATAGTTATGATTTTACGTGAAATTGCCAATAGTGACCATAGGATTTTAGTGTCTTTTTTTGGTACACAGTTTGGAATAGGAGAGTTGAATAAAATTAAAGACTTTGTTAATTGAAAATTATCATTATAAACAGTCTGAAAAAAAGAAAGGAGTATTATTTTGATGGTGACTGAGAATGAGGTTTTATCTAGGGTGGTGGTTTTGGAAGCAGTAAATATCATGAGTTTAGTTTTAATAGCATTGAGTGCTAGATGGTTGTCCATCATCCATTGCTCAGTGCAGGAGAAGGCATCTTGGGTTAATTTAACTAGGGAGGGCATAGAAGAGACAGAGCAGATTATTGCCGAATCGTCAGCATATTGAACAAGGTTGGCATGTGGGATGGCTTGGTAGAAATCGTTTATGAATATATTGAATAGAAGGGGGCCTAAAATTGAACCCTAGGGGACACCTGTGAGAGTATTGAAAAAGAGGAGGTGTTTTTTTCCATCTGACTGCTTGTTGCCTGTTTGAGAGGTAACTGGTAAACCAGTTAATAGAGGAGTGGGATCAATTTAGTTTGGAGAGTTTAGTGAAAATAAGGTTATGAGAGATACTGTTGAATGCCTTAGAGAGGTCGAGAAGGAGAGTGGACACGATGTGGCCAGTGTCACAGGCCTTATTAACTGTTTCTAGGAAGGAGGGGAGAGCTGTAGTAGTGCTGTGGCCGGGTCTGAAACCATGTTGAGTAGGGGTTAGAAGTTGGTTGTTTATGAGGTAAGGTAGAAGTTGTAGATGGATGCAGTTTCTCGAAAAGTTTAGAAATGGGGGATAAGATAGTGATAGGTCGAAAGTTTGTGATATTATTGTTATTACCACCTTTATGAAGTGGAATAATAAAGCCCTTTTTTTTAGAGCTGGGGAACTTGACATTCAGCAATAGATCAATTTATAAGAATGCAGATGGGAAGAGCTATGCTTTCTGCAGCAAATTTTAAGAAATCTGAGGGCATATCATCAGGGGCGTTGGAGCCGGGTTTCATTGTTAGTAGAACTTTTTTTGTGATGGCTGTAGGGATGGGGTTGAAGGAGAAAGGAGGAGGTTGGGAGCAGGAGATGCTAGGGGAGGGAGGGATAGGGGGAAATAAGGGTGGGGAAGCTGAATGGGAAGTGAAGGATGATGTAAGTTTACTTATGGAATTGATAAAGAAAGTGTTAAATTGGGTGGCTAAGTCCAAGTCAGAGGCATCTGGATCAGGGTAGGGGTTTTCTTTTTTGCCAGGGTTGAGAAGGGAGGAGATTCCATACCAGAATTCTTTGGGGGTGGTGTTATGGTTGGTTTGGTGTGTAGAGAAGTAGGCTTTGCGGTCTGAGATAATAAGTTTTTTTTTACTTTGTTACAAAGTGTTTTAAATTCATTAAGGGCGGTTATAGTTTTATTTTTGGAGTATCATTTCCAGGCTTTATCCCAGAATCTCTTGGCTAGTAAGGTATTTTTTGGTTTGCCAAGGTACAGGATTCCTTCTTATGCATTTTGTTTTCAGAGGGGCAAAGGAGTCAAGCAAGTTGAGGAATGTTAAGTTAAAGTAGGTAACAGCATTTTGTAAGGGAAGGGTTTTTAGTAGGTTCCAGTTCATTTTTTTTGTGCATTTGAGAATGTGCTAGGATTGAAGTTTTTTAAACAGTGAGTGTAGGTATGAGTTAGTTGTATGGAGGAGGGAAGACAGTGGGCAAAAGTGAGGAAGTGGTCACCTAATGGGTCGGGCAGGGTGCCACTATCAGAGATGTAATGTGGATGAGAAACTAGAATCCGGTCCAGGGTGCTTCCAGTAAGGAAGTTCTTGGAAGGCATAGTTGTTGAGTTAATAAGCTGTGTGATAAAGGTAACATTCCCTTTACTGCATTGTAGTGCGGACTCGCAGTTGGTATATTTAAAAAGTGGGGGGTGGGGGGTGCAGGGGTGCTTGTGCCATGCTTACAAACCTTTATTTTGTTTTGTGTTGTTTTTTTTTTTTTTTAATAAAAAAAAAAATAAAACAGCACACACAGAGCTGGAGACCAGCTGATGCAGATAAAAAGTTAAATGATGTCACCAAGTAGATTTCAAGCACAAAGATTTATTCCACACACAATTCCAGGTTATATGTACAAGCTTTCATCCATGCGCAGTCAGGAACTTCTTCAAAGTGATTTAGTTAGTCAGATACATTTAAATACTTGAATGGCATATAATCAATCCTAAAACACACACCCCTTATTTACATAACTAATAGGATATGAATAATACATGAATAAATATACTCTCTCATACATAAATACAATACAATGACTAAAACATACTATTTAATATTAATATAAAACATACAAAAACACTTCTATATAAAATTCATCTTTCCAGAGCTTTTAGTTTTAAAAAACATACAAGTGAAAAACTGTCATTCAGTCCTGACCATTGTAGAGAGTTCATCCTTAGCTGCCATAGGGCTTCTTGTTTTTCTTGTATTAATGCCCATGGTCCACCACTTATATCTGGTGTAATTAGTATCTGTGGTGGTGGTGCTGCGGTAGTGTTGTCGCCTCACAGTAAGATGCTGTCCAGTTCGATTCTCAGCTACAGCATCATCTGCATGGAGACATGCGTGAATGGGAGTACCTTCGTTGAAGGTTGTGCGTCAGGGCTGTTAACTCGGTACGTAAAAATCAACTACTAATCATTAGCGGACTGGAGTTCTGCTGTGGCGACCCCTAACTGGGAAAAGCCGAAAGACACAAATTCCAAATTTAAAACTATGGTCAGGATAATCCATATTATGCCTAGCTAAGGCATTTGTTTCCTTTTTGTTCCTTATATCTCTTACATGTTCATAAATTCTGCTTTTTACTTTCCGCTGTTTTCCCTATATAAAAACATGGACATTTTGTGCAAACTGCGCAATATACCACTTTCTCTGGCATGCATGTACATCTACTGGTAATTTTCACTGTGGTATTGTTAATGTTAAGTGAACTACCCTCATGAATATACCAACAATAATTACATGCACCACATTTTATCATGTATCCATTTTGTGGATTCACCTGTGTATATTCTAAAAAGTTTTTTATAGTTCTACCCTTTTTATATACGATGGTAGGAGATTCACCCACTATATTTCTAGTGTCCCTATTACTGGTTAATACCACCCAATTTTTAAACAAGATGTCAGCTACAGTCTTACTGTTTTTGTTAAAAATTGTAATGAATGCACTGTTAAATTTCCTCTCCTCAGATATCTCAAAATTTTGACCAGTTTCTTGAATCTGGGGTTACATAACAGTGCTATTTACAACCTCTCTTTCATTCCCACTTATTACTTATTGTTGTTTTTGATATAATAAGAGCTTAAAGTGCCCCCTCTCCCCTTTATTTACCACTTCTAACATCATATCATTTATTAGTGAATTAGGGTATCTCCCCTTCTGGAACATGTCTTTAAGATGGTCACACTCATCCAAAAAACTTTCAAATTCAGATACCATCCATGCAGCCCTTACATATTGACCTTTTACTATGGCTTTCTTTTGTTTAAATGGATGTGAACTACTGAAATGTAAAAAGCTGTTTGAATATGTTGGTTTTCAGTAAATTTCAGATTTAAACACATTAAATACTCTGTCCTTCATTAACCTCACATCTAGGTATGGTGTTTCATCAACTCCAACCGTATGTGTGCATTTTAGAAAAGGAGTACACCCATTTAGATATCCTAGGAACTCAGGTATAATCTCTCCTGGCCCCTCCCAATACATAAAAATGTCATCCAAAAATCTGATATAACATGTGCAATGGGAGAAATAGTTTGAATTAAATAAGTACTTTTTCTCCTACTGCAACATTACGATGTTAGCATATATCCCCCCACAAGTTGAATCCATTGAGATGCCTTTTGTTTGCAAATAGTACTCCCTATCAAATAAAATAAAATTGTTACGCAAGACAATACTTAACAGGTGTTCAGATTTATTAATTTTTACTTGTGATATATTCTTTTCCATGAGATATTCACAAAACCATTATACCCCTGTCTTATGTGGTATAACATTGTAGAAGTCTTTTACGTCTATAGTAATGAAATAATACCCTTCAGTATATTCTAATCGATTTATTCCCTGTAGAAAGTCCCACAAGTTTTTCAATACACTCTTCTCTTCAGATACAAAATTCTTTAATTTGATATCCAAGTACTTTGCTATGGGTTGTATAACAGAACCACAGGCATCTACAATGGGTCTCTTTGGGGGGGTCATATAGGTGTTTATGTAGTTTAGACAAACCAAGCATACAAGAAACTTTTTGGTGGGGTACTAGCATGTAATTCAAGTCTTCTATAGAAATGCTTCCCTCTATAAAAAGGTCATTAATTTCATTTTTTATTTTCATTAATGCCCCATTAAATTCATTAAGTGTTACCCTTTTACAGAAACAGCCTTCTAGTATGTTTTGCATTTTCTTATTATAACGTTCCATGCTCACAATAGCAATCCCACCCCCCTTGTCTGGTTTTGTAATCCTGATCGCCCTATTACATTGAATAGACCTTAATAACTCATTCTCATCACTAGACAAATTCTGAGGTACATTTATAGGATTCAGGGTTCCTAAACTACGAAAATCAATTTCACAGAGATGTACAAATAACTGTAGGGAGGGGTGTATTGGGTGGGTTGCAGGTACTAGATACATATAAGGGGTTTCTTGTATAACTTACATTATGGAACAACGTATTTAAATTCAATTTTCTAACATATAATTTTAGGTCTACTAATGTCTGACTTATATTCAGCTTTTGCTCTCTAACATATAATTTTAAGTCTACTAATGTCTGACTTATAGTCAGCTTTTGCTCAGGTACAAAAGATACACCCTTAGAAAACATTTCACATAATTCCTCACAAATAGATACATCAGAATAGCTGAATACTTTAAAGTCCTTAGTAAAGTTTTCAATAATTCTAGTATATGACCTAGAGTTTAGTTCCAAGTAAGGTTCCTCCCTCTGTAGTTCCCCCTCATATTCCCCCTCTGATGATGATTGTAATTGCCTCTCCTCCCCAGTTCGTTTGAGGGGCTTCTTGCTGGAATGTATTCTGATTGTTCCTGGCTCTCAGGCATTCCGAACTACATGTGCTGAGGAGGGATGCAGAGTATATTGGGAAAAAGATGCTAAGGATGAAGCTGCCAGGTAACAGGAAAAGAGGAAGGCCTAAGATAAGATTTATGGATGTGGTGAGAGAGGACATGCAGGTGGTTGGTGTGACAGAGCAAGATGCAGAGGACAGGAAGAAATGGAAACAGTTGATCTGCTGTGGTGACCCCTGATGGGAGCAGCCGAAAGAAGAAGAAGAAGGAGGTAATTACACCAGATATAAGGGGTGGACCATGGACATTAATACTAGAAAAACAAGAAGCCCTATGGCAACTAAGGATGAACTCCATACAATGGCCAGGACTGAATGATAGTTTTTCACTTGCATGTTTTTTAAAACTAAAAGCTCTGGAAAGATGAATTTTATATATGTGTTCTTATATGTTTTATATTAATATTAAATAGTATGTTTTAGTCATTGTATTGTATTTATGTATGAGATAGAGTATATTTATTCATGTATTTATTCATATCCTATTAGTTATGTAAATAAGAGGGGCATGTTTTTAGGATTGATTATATGCCATTCAAGTATTTAAATGAAGTGTATCTGACTAACTAAATCACTTTGAAGAAGTTCCTAACTGAGCAGGAACGAAAGCTTGTGCATATAACCTGGAATTTTGTATGGAATAAATCTTTGTGCTTGAAATCTACTTGGTGACATCATTTAACCTTTTTATCTGCATGAGCTGCTCTCCAGCTCCATGTGTGCCGTTTTGTACTCATTAGTTTATATTTTGCGGTTATTTTATTTTTTTTACGTGTTTGGAATTCTGTAAGATCGAACATATAGGTTCAAACATATGGTGTTCGAACTTACAGAATTTCAGCTACGTGATATAGACCCGCAGGAATCAAACCCTGTACCACAGCTCATAGCTTTAACCCTCTGCGCTAACCGCCACACTTCTTATGTTTCAGATTACAGACACAAAGGAAAAATTGAGAATGGAATGCATATTAAATGCATTCTTGGTGATTGCAAACTAAAAGAAAATACCCAGGTTTATCAGCCACTGTAAGCACATTCAGCCATGCATAGGAGATATACCTCTAGATATCCTACAGACATTGACTTTCAATAATATTTTCTGCAATCAAAAATCTCTAAAGTTTAGATGTAGCTTATACATCCACCAAATGATCATGACAGTAGATGCCTCCTGGTAGCTCATAAGTGTTTTTTTCTTCATATGAGTTTATATCATTGAACCCAAAACATATAGTAGGTTTTACTGTTGAAATGATCAGAATCAATGGACTTGCAGCAGTCCTTTCAGATTTTGGTTTAAGCCAAATGGTTTCCATTTGGAGCAGATTGTGAAGAGTAAGGCCTACCAGCTACCAAGTATACTTAGTAAGGGAGTTATCATTGGATAACATGTTGGAAATACCTTTACATGTGCTGTACATAAAGTGCCACACAGTATGGCAGAGCAAAAATTAATTTCATGCATTAAGTTTAGATAAGCAAACAGTAATGTCCTCTTAGGTGGCCATTACAGGGAAAACATAGACCATTCAGCTGTGTTGTGAGGCCTAACACTACAGGTAGAGGGCACCCCTATCCATGGAAGGTCCATTATTTCCATGACACCTATGTTGGAGCGCATTATTGTGATTAGAAAATGGACTACTATGTTATTAATGAAACATGCACAGTATAGTATTTCTATTATCATTTTTGACATAAATATTTCCTTTTATTTGTAACGCTACATTCTGTTTTGTGTTGTTACTGATCCTATTTATCTTGGCGCTAGTACTGCTTCTGGAAGGATCTGAACTGCTGTTTCTTTAATGCTGTGCTTTGCATATCTCCTGGAAAGGTTTGTTAGACTGCTTGTATGTGGCATTATTTTTCCTCGGTAGTATTTTCCCATTAGTGCTCTTATATACCAGTATATTGTTCTCATATATTTTGTGGTATAGGAATATTGCAGGTGTGTCTGTGCTAGTTTTGATATGTATTTTTTTCATATGATGTTACCAGACATAGTGATATTCTTTTTTGTTTATATTTGTCTTTTGATAGTTTTGGATGGGCTCTTGGGATTCTTTATTTCTTCATTCATTGTAAGGGTTATATATTATGTTCGAGTGACATTTGTCACTACTGTGAATCAATGTGGTTTTAGTTGTCTTTGCCCTTCTCCTCCACACAATGCTATGCATAGTTGCAAGTCAAATAATACCTTTGTTACACATCTTTGTGCTGTGTCCAGTGATAGTGATAGTATGACAAAGTTTTTTTCTTTTTGGTCATTTTTTTATATTGGTGGTTGATAACTTGACAGTAGTCTTTGTTTTCCTTAAGTAGTTTCTTAATGCATATGTTATGTTTGCAGTTTTATCTGGTGGGTCTGTTGTTAATGTTGTTTTTTTCCTGTCATTGTTGCTGTTTAGTATTATGTTTAGTCCGTTTCTTAGTAATATGCACTAAGTATTGTATTTTGGTGTTCTCTTTTGCACAGAATGTTTTAAATAGTGCAAGTAGTAATTCTGTGCTACCACTTCTTAAGTTCACTTTTATGTTTTTATGTTGAGTCCATGTTTTTGATATACATCATTTTGTCGAAGGTAGTTTTGACTAAACCAAAAACAGTTGAAAAGTACATTTTGTCAAAAATGTAGCCTATACATGGTATTTTATCTGTCGTTTTTGATCATGGGAGTTGTTAGAGACCTAATGTAGAAGTTTGTGTGCTGGTCTGCAATGCTCATCATCATGTTGTACCCCCAGATTTGTAGATGCTTGTGTTTGAACACCAATATTGAGTCACTGTGTGTAGCGTCTTTATTTTTTTTTCCATAGGTGAGTGACTGTGGAGTTATAATGCAATGTTAAGGGGGGGTGGGGTGGTACAGAGGGCTTGTTCCCAATAAAAAAAAGCTTTTTGTGGTATATATGTTGTGCAGAATGCTTTAGATAAAATGGCTTTTCAGTTACCTGTACCTACCATTTTCTTTCAGTCAAGCCTACTTTTGACAAAATGATACAGAAAACTGTGTGTGTGTGTGTGTGTGTGTGTGTGTGTGTGTGTGTGTGTGTGTGTGTGTGTGTGTGTGTGTGTGTGTGTGTGTGTGTGTGTGTGTGTGTGTGTGTGTGTGTGTGTATAGGATCATAGAATCATAAGAGGTTACTAGTCTAATGCCACTGGGACTTTTACAAGCCTAGCCATGAGTTTATCCCCAAAGATGAAACCTCAGTCAGCACCTGCCACCTGTCATTGAGGGAAAAAGGTGGAACCCCTGGGACAAATTTGTGATTTCCCATCCACTCATCAAGGTTGCGCTTGAAAAGGGCCAGCGAGGCACTCTATTTGACATGTATGAAAAGTCTTTTCCAGAGACTGGGCAGCCTCTAGGAGACAAACCTGTCTCCCCAGCAGGTTTTGTTGATGTTGCATATTAGATTTAGGCCTGTCTTGCAAGTAATGTGCGAGGGGTTAGACTTATGGATATGGAGCATCTCTAGCAGGGCAGGGTCCGATATTGCCTTGTAGGTGAGACACAGATCACCTCTTAGCAATCTGTATGATAGTGAGTAGAGTGATAATGATTTGAGCCTGCCCACATAGGACAGGTGTTGGAGGCCATGGATTCTCTTTGTGAGGTTTTTCTATGGCCTTTCCAGTTGCTGCAGGTGTTTGGATAGGTACATACCAAACGGTGACTTATACTCAATTATAGGTCAAATGAAGGAGGAGTAGAGAGAGGTAACCTCCTTTTTTCTGGATGCATTCCCTTTACTTATGAGATGAACCAAGAAAAAGGCTTTTCTGACCACTGCCGCTACATGATGGTCGAATGTGAGATTGTTGTCAACCTGTGTACCCAGGGCTCTCACTACAGGTTGGGTGCTTAGGGGGTTGCCATTGATATGGTAATCAGTAAGGGCAGTGTTTTTTCAGAATGGTATGATAATACATTTTTTGGATTTAACTTAAGGCCATGACTTTGGCACCAGTGATCTGTAGCGGTGAGACCCTCCTGCAGTATGTTAACATCATTTGGGAGTCAATGACAGCACCCAACTTACAGTCATCTGCAAACTTGGTCAGCCACAGACACTTTGTCTTTGCCTGGATCTCTAAAAAGGGGGGGTAAGTAGGGGTCCCAGGACTTGTCACAGGTCTGCTATCAGAGGTGGTGGCTCCTATTTTGACTTTGTGGGTCCTATCTGTGAGACATTTGCTCACTCATCTGATGAGATAGGATTAACACAGAGTTGCGGTAGCTTTTCAATGATGCCCAAGTGGGGGATTGTGTCAAAGGCCTTGGCCCGGTCAAGGTAAGCTGTATGTACTGACTTTTCCTCATCCAAGGCCTTGGTGACAGTCTCAAAGAAGTCAACTAGGGTCAATAAGCAAGATCTGCCCCTGATAAATCTGAATTGGGTGGGGTCAAGTGCTTGGAGATTGCCTATGTCCTTGTTTACAGATCATACTTGTCAAGCTAATGGGGCAATAGTTTCCCAGGTCAGTAGTGGCACCACCTTTGTGCAAGGGGATGACAGTGGTGGTTCTCCACTTTGCTGGAATGAAGCCTGTAATTAGGCTGTGGTTGAATAGGGTGCTCAATGGCGAAGCTAGTTCTTGCTGGAGATGGTGCAGAATACAGCCTGGGATACTATCAGGTCCCTTGGAAGCTGCATTCTTTGCCTTGGATAGGGCCTTTGACACTTGATCTCTGGAGATTGAGGTGTCAGATAAGTATCAGAGATGTCAATTGGGCTTTTGGGGGCGATAAGGGGGTGAAGTTTGCGCTGAACCTATCAGCTAATAGGTTGGCTAAGTCAGCAGGATCAGTGTAAGTGGTACCATTAAGTACTAATTCAGAACAAACTTGGACTATGCCATGGAGGTTCCTAACATAACTGAAGAAGGACTTGTGGTTTCCCTTTGTTGCAGTGGCTAGTTTCAACTCATAATTGGCTTTGGAGGTTTTCGCTGGTGAAATCAGTGATTGTTTAGGCGGAGGAGGGAGTTTTCCGATTTGGAATTTGTTCCTTTTTACTCTTGGGCAACAATTTCTTCCTTTTCTTGTAGAGGATGTCCACCAGAGAGGTCTGTGTTTCCTTGAGGAGCAGGTTTTAGTTCTGTTGGGTATGGCTGAGTCCATGCAGTTGTACAGGTGCTTGTATACTGAACTGGCATACTGTTTAGCATAGCTGTCTGCATCCTCTGAGAGGCCAATGGTGTGAAGCTGCTGATACCCTCCCTTAGGAAGTTGTAGTCAGCTTTTGAGAAGTTTTTTAGCCTGGTTATGGCTGGCTTGAATGAGGCAGAACCGATAATCTGCTCTCACCAGGGAAGAACATACTATGGGAGTAGTGCAGTGGTCGCCCATGTTGGTGAGAACCAAGTCCACTATGTTATCTCCCCTTGTGGGGGATGAAACCAGCTGATCTAGTGCATTAGAACTGATGAAGTCAAGGAATTATATGTATGTATGCATGTATATATATATATATATATATATATATATATATATATATATATATATATATATATATATATATGGGTCTACCTGATAACACCGACACACCAAAACACCGACAATGAAATAACTGACACAAAAAAAATGAAAAAAAAAAGGAAGTTCAAAAACACAAAACTTCACATGCCCAACAAACCAAAATCCCGACAATCAACAAAACAAATACCTTTCCCAAAAAACACACACACACAACACAAGCACACCAAAAACCTTACAAACCTACACTAAACCTTACATACACAACTATCTATGCACTAACCTTAACTCAAACTCTAACCCTAAGGTCCATCACTATCGCACACTTACCTTACCCACACCCTAACCCTAACTCACTTAATCCGCCCCTAACCCTTAACTCTGTCACTATCGCACACTTACCTTACCCGCACCCTAACCCTAACTCACTTAATCCACCCCTAACCCTCAAGTCTGTCACTATCGCACACTTACCTTGCCCGCACCCTAACCCTAACTCACTTAACCCACCCCTAATCCTAAAGTCCATCACTATCGCACACTTACCTGACCCACATCCTACCCTAACGTCCGTCACTATCACACACTTACCTTACCCACACCCTGACCCTAAAGTCTGTCCCTATCGCACACTTACCTTAACATGTCGGTGTTCTCGACGTCGGTATTCTCAACTGTCAGTCTTCTCCATTGTCGATCTTCCGGTGTCGGTTATCTCGTTGTCGGTCATTTGCAGTTTCGGTTAATTCAGGTAGACCCAGGTACATACCAGTATATATATACACACACACACACACACACACACATACATATGTGTATATATATATATATATATATATATATATATATATAGAGAGAGAGAGAGAGAGAGATATACACATATCTATATATATCTATATATATATATATATATATATATATATATATATATATACATATATATATATATATATATATATATATATATATATATATATATATATATATATATAAACATACACACATATTACCCATTTTGTATTTTAAAGGGTGTTTTCTTCTTCTTTGCTCCAGTATTCTGCTCATTTAAGTTCTTCATTTTACTATGGTGAAGCGTTTTTGAGTGTCTTCTTTCGTAGCTGTTGTTGAAACTGATTGTGTTGATGTTACTGGTTTTGATGAGTTGGTTGTTGTTACTGAAGCTGTTGGTTGATTTTATTTTGTTTCTTTTTTGTTTGTTTGTTTGCTTTTATTTAGGAGTCTAAGGTAGTGTTGGTGTTTCTGTTACTTGTAGTTCCAGGAACTGATGGTTCTTGTTTTTTTTTCACATTGCAGACTTTCTTTCCTTTATGTTTTACATGTTATATCCCCCCATTTTGTTGACATCTTCCAGTATCTTGCTTACACCAGCTGTTTGTATCAGCTGGGTAGTACAAACAAGTAAACTTACCATAACGGTAGCTGTTTCAACGATGACTGCTGAAGTAGCCTAAGCTATATAAGTTTTATCCTGCCAAGGTCATAATAGCCAGCCAGCTTCCAAAGCTTCAGAAGACCTTCCACATGCCATAGCCATTAGTCAGATTGAGCTGAGCTGACTAAAAGTCAGGTTTGATATCAAGCCCTTCAGAGGTTTCACGCCAACAGAAAGAGGAAAGCTAAAGCCCTGAAAAGGGCAATGCTAGGAAAATAATAATAATAAACGTCCTTACTGTGGCATAAAAACATACAAGAAACAAGCGGGATGGAGTGAAGGAAGGTGGGGGTGGCTACTACAGCAGTTACCATTTGAAAATATACTGTTATGGTAAGTTTACTTACACAATTGTACTATACTATTCATTTGATCACTGATGCAGTAGCCTAAGCTGTCCATTGCTAACATAGGCTGAAAGGAGGAAGGACAAGGGCCAGGAGTCCCTGGAGAATGGCCCTAGCAAAGTCTGTCCTAGACTTGCGGAAGGAATTGAGGTTTGAGTGTTTTGTACAGGTATCTAAAGAGGACCAAGCTGTTCTTCTAGAATACTTTTATAATCCAACCCTTTCCAAAAAGCCACAGAAGAAGTCAAGACCTTGATAGAATGAGCTTTGACCTTGCCTAGAACAGTTTTCTTATGGTGGGAGTAACAAAAAGGACAGCTTGGCTTAAAGTAGGTATAAAGGAAGGAGTCATTTTAAAAAAAAAAACCTTTGTGAAAAATGAGATAAGGTTGACTGACCATAAAAGCTTACAACTCCTCAGATACTCTTCTTGCAGAAATCAAAACAATAAGTAAGACTCCTTTCTTTGTCAAGAACCTCAAGTCAGCCTGATGCGCTGGTTCAAATGGAACAAGGGTTAGTTTTAATAACACAAGGTTAAGGAGGAGTCACCTGTTTTCTAAGAAGTTTCTTGTGTAACACCCCTTTCAAAAATATTTTGATATGAGACTGCATTGAAAGAGGGTGATACATGAGCAGACATGCTGAAATAGCCGATAAATAAACCTTGATTGAAAAAGGAGATAGGCCATAAGATAGTAACTCACATAGATCTGTAAAACCAGAGAAAAACTACCCAAATGACTGCTGGTTCTTTTGTTGGTACCAACTAAAAAACTTTTCCATTTATATATATGATTTTCTAATAAGCTTTCTTAGCCACCATTAATGCCTGCTGCATGTCCTCAGAAAAAAAGGTGCTTTAAAGGGATTAAGAGCCTGTCCTTCAGGCTGTCAGTTGCAGTGAGGTCAAGATGTATTAAGCACTCCTGGTCTTGTGTGAATAAATCCAGTCTGTGAGGAAATTTGTAGTAATTGTCCCTGAGTATTTCCAAAAGAAGGGATAGCCACTGTAGAGAAGAGGCAAAAAGATCTATTTCAGGTGTTCCTAACAGATGGACAAAATCTTGTAAGACTCTCTGATTCAGTTTCCATTCTTGAGGGTCTGTCTTGGTCATGCTCTGCTTGTCTACCACACAGTTTTGCTCTGAGGGAATGTAAGATGCCTGTAGAATGAGACTGTGCTAAAAAGCTTCATCCCAGGCTGCCACAGCTAGTGTGTACAGAGAATAAGATCTGTTTTCCCTTGCTTTTTTTCTGTGCAACACTACTATGGTGTTGTCTATAAACACTAGTAGAGGTCCTAGGGACCACAGATGATTTACAGAGTTAACAGCATTAATGAGAGCTAACATCTCTTTTATGTTGATGTGTTCATAGGTTCATAGGTTTGTACGAGACTAACGACCACTAGAGCCTTAAAAAGCCTAGCCAGGCATCCCAATTGTATCTCACAAGTTTATATACCTTAGAGGTTATTTTAAGGCATATATTTAAGCTAGGTCAGAATTTACAGGCTGCCTCTGCCCATTAAAGACGTGCTACACCCGGGGTGTATTTCACATTTTTCATCCACTAGTCCAGGTTTCTCTTGAATAGGGTTACGGAACAGTTCTGTTTCTGAGAACCATACCTGCCCCTCCAATGAGTCCTAATTATGTCACAAA
Source organism: Protopterus annectens (assembly GCF_019279795.1). NCBI lineage: Eukaryota > Metazoa > Chordata > Ceratodontiformes > Protopteridae > Protopterus > Protopterus annectens. The sequence continues at coordinate 374,570,979 of NC_056735.1, forward strand.
CAAAGCTTTAATCCCTAGCTTGACTAACAAATGTTGGGAAACAGTGTATAGAGATAGAACTTGCTATTTATGGCCTGTATTCTTTTGGTGAGGTACCTCTGTGAACATTCCAGTTGTTATATGTGCCTGGTCAGGTACATACTGAATGGGGGTGCTGTACTCAATGACGGGCCTGATGAGGACCTAATGTAGTGGAATGATGACTTCCTTGGACATAGATGCCATGTCTTTGCTTGTATGTTGAGCAATATAGAATGATTTCCTTACTACCTTAGACACATGCTGGTTGAAAGCCAGATTACTAAGTATATGCATACCCAAATCCTTGACAACTGGCTCTAATTTTTGGAGTGTGTTATCAATGAGAAAATTTCCTAGGCTGGCTTACTTCCAGAAGGCTGCTATTATGTGTTCTGATCTATCTTTTTGTGTTCCAAAGGTCCTGCTCTTTTATTCCCACACTCAGTAAATAATGTCCGAATGATCTGTAGTAACTGACTATGATAGAGCAGGAAGGAAGGATGGATGGCCTGCATTCTGGAAGACTTGATATGTCTGCCACATAATTTTCTTTTTTGAAAATCCTAGAATTGGAATTTGAATAGTCGAGGGATGCCAGCGCTGAGACCATAGAGACTTCAAGTACCACCGTAACTTTCTCATGTGGAGTCTCGTAAGAGGTGTCATTTGTATCACTGATGCCAAGACATCAGGAATGCTGAGGAACACCCTTCTTGAGGCAGAAGTCTGAGTGGAAAACCTCAGTTATAGATATAAATACAGATCTATATTTCCTGTGGAAGAAAAGCTGTTTTGAACTGAGGCATCCAGCAGACACTCAAGAAAAACATTCATGTAAGAAGGAATCAGAAAAAAATTCTGAATGCTGTCTTGGAATCCCATCCAGTACAGGGGATCCCTTACCGTGAGGGATTCCTGACACTCTGTGAAGATAGACAAGTCATCTAAATAAGGAAATGTGAATACCTTGTAGTCTGCCTTAGGCTATCATAGGAACTAGACACTTTTCCTTTTGAGCAGTAGATAGTCCAAAAGGTAAGGCAGAGAACTTATAATGTGATGGAGACACACAAAACCTTAAGAAACACTGGAAATATGGACCTATAAGAATGTGTTGATATGCATCTTTTAAATATAAGGTCACTAAGAAACTTAAATGGGGACTAAGGAGTAACAAGTTGTGAAGTGACATCATTTTGAAATTGGGTACTATTACAAACTGGTTTAGAAAGGACTGGTCTAGAACTGGTCTCTGTTTAGCATCAGAAACATCCCTGAGTAAAAATCCTTCTCCTTACTTAACAAGAGGTTCTCCTTCTACCCCCCCCCCCCCCGCCCCCGAGCCAGCATATGCCTGATGACAGGAGGGAAAAAAAGAGTCTGGTCTGAGGAAACAACATTAGCTGACCAACAATAATCAAATGTCTTCAGCAGCAAGAAAGCTCTGATGTATTTGGCAACCAAACCTTACTTTTTGTCAGGTCAGCCTGATGTGACTAATGATTTGGAAGTGTGGAATTGGCCATGAAGCTTTGGAAGCTAGTCAGCTGTTATTTATTCTGCCAGACATAAACTATATAGCTTATACCACTGCAGCAGTGATCAAATAAACAATATTCTGTTAGATGGGTTTGCCCAGAAACAGCTGGTTCATCAAGAACCCTGGACTGGTACTATGAACCAGCACTCTACCCCTTCAGCTCTTCAAGAGCCAAAAAAAGCATTTCACTGTAATAAGCAGATAGCAAATATCAGCTTATTACAGTTAGTTATATGCCCCTACCCCATCTCTTCTTTTAAAGTGCAAAAAAAAAAAAACACGGAAGTTCCTTCTATTAGCACACCAACCAGGTGAACAGATACATGACACTTCCCCACCTCCTGCCCCAACCATTCTGGTCCCATTTCTCTGCCCTGCCCCAATCACTTTTTAAACTGTACCAACTATACCCTGACTGTGCAGAGTTCAGGTTTTACACCATACACGGAGTGCTACAGCACTCAGGGGTTTGACTGAAAATGCAATACAAGCTTTTAAAAGCTAGTATTGCATTAAAGAGAGATAGGGATCAGCCTAAGGTTGATCTCTCCCCCCAACACTTTGCACCTGGGGCACAAAACTCTTAACCTGTTACACAAAACATCTGGGCAAAGCCACAAATAATGGAGGGACAGAGCCTCAAAAACAAGGACAAATTTTATATACTGCTCTTATATACTTGGGAAGTTGTTAGAATAAAAGGTCTTGTGTTATCATATATTTTCTGAAGGATATAGCATCTGAAACTCAAATGTCTGTCATTATTTACTGAATTCAGTCCTCACTGATTTGTCAGAGATATCGAAAAAAATCACAAATTTTATGAAGTGAAGACCAAAAATATGAGGCAAAAATCTGGACATTCTGCGAAAATCTGTGCAGTTGCAGTTGAGAGGTATGCCAGGGCAGTTGCCCCTCTTGCTCCACCCTCCTACACTACTTTTTTTTTTTTTTTTTTTTGAGGTTTTTGGTTGTCATTCTGTAGTACAGCAAATGGCTGTTAATGTCTTGTTTTGATAGTTCTGTTGCCTTGGTCATGAAGTAAATGTGACTTCTGGTTGTTTTATTTAATTTGATTTTTATTATATACATTTCAATGTTCTTTTATGTGTTTTACTTGTATACTTTTTTTCATTGAGTTGTACTTTTAGCATTTGACTGGGTGTCTACTTTTAATTGGTATACATGTTGTTTTAAGAGTTTATGCTTATAAGGTTGTGAGTTATTTTGTCATTAGGCTTGTAGTACATTATGGACATGAATTTTGTTATTTTGCTTTATTTTCATTTCATATTATGCTGTAATCCCACATGCACACACACGCATACACACACATGCACACGCACGCACACGCACACACACACAAGCACACAATTGTGTTTTCCATCTGAGCTGGGTGTGATGTATGCTTAATCAATTTAATGTATACTTAATTTCATAGACTGCTGTCTGTTTTTTTTTATTGAGATAGAATTAAACTGTATTCATACATTTTAAGTGCTGGAGTATTTTGTTTTCTTTCTGTCTTGATATATATATATATAAATATTGTGTGTGCGTGTGTGTGTGTGTGTGTGTGTGTGTGTGTGTGTGTGTGTGTGTGTGTGTGTGTGTGTGTGTGTGTGTGTGTATATATACAATAGAGGAGCTGACAAAGTGAGGAGAACTGCTCCACAGTGTTAGTCCCAAAGACTGATGAAAAGTCACGTTCTGTGACAATTTTAGGGAGCTGAATAATGTTTTAAAATGTTATAGCTCTAGGGTTACACCACCAAAATGAAAGGTGGAAAGGCAAGCTTCTTGACCACACTGGACCTAATAAATTGATGCTGGAAGATTCCTCTTAACAGCAAAACCTAAGTAAAAGATGTTTTTTCAATCCCACAGGACTTATTACAATATACTGTCATTGCTTTTGAGTTGTGTTAAGAATTCTTAAAAGTTTCAGCCAGCTCTATCACTTTCCCTGTCTCCCTGTCTCCATTTTGCTCAATAGATCCATTAAGGAAAACTCTGTGCCTAACTTATAGAAAAAATTCAATGTCATTCCCTTGCATAAAGGTGGCAACTCAACTGACCCCTCTAACTTCAGGCCAATTGCCATCTTATCTCCTCTGTCTAAAATTCTTGAAAAATGTGTGCACAAACAGCTTCTTGGCCACCTTCTTCAGGAAAATCTTCTCACACCCACACAGCATGGTTCCCGTCCGAAAACATAGTACTGCTACTCCTCTCACATCCTTCATAAATACTATTGCAAATTCTCATGACAACAATAAGTTAGTCTCCTGCTTGTTTCTCAACCTTTCTAAGGCCTTTGATACCATATCCCATAGATTACTTCTATGCAAAGTAACCCGTATAAACCTCCCCAGCTCCTCATTATCCTGGTTCTCAGGTTACCTCTCCAATTGATTCCAGGCAATGAAATGGGAATCCAACTTCTCTCTTTTCCTACCCATTCAAACAGGGGTACCTCAAGGTTCTATCCTGGGACCCTTACTCTTTAACATTTTCATCAATGACCTCCACTCCTCTTGCCCACTCTTGACCATTGTCCAATATGCTAATGACTCTAAAATCATCTCCTGCACTGTTAACATCGCCTACCTCCATACCCTCACCCAAGAGTCCCTACATGCAGTCGAAAGATGGCTCACTTCCAACCAACTACTACTCAACCCAAAGAAAACCAACCCTCCTGTTCCTCTCTACATCTCCCCAACATCTCAAAGCCAGCGTTACTGTCTCCTCCCTCAACAACACATCCATCTCCACTGAACCTCATACTAAACTTCTAGGTTTTCTTATTGACGACCAACTAAAGTTCGATCTGCATTGCATTAAAAAGACACAGCAAAAGCTAGGCCTATTATACAGACATAAAAAAAATCCTCACAATTGCTTGAAGACTCTCCCTTGCACAAGTTTTCCTACTTTCCACACTTTATGCAACCCCAATACTCACAAATCTCAAGTCCAATCTTTTGCCAAGCTTGAACTCACCTACAATAAAATTGCAAGATTTGCCTCCCACCATCCTTATTATACCCACCACACTGCATAGCTCTAAAAAGCCTACAGTGGCTGGAATTCCATCACCAAATTCTACTTCCCCAGCTTCTCATGGCACACGCTATCCTCCATGAACCCTCCTCCTGCCCCTCCCTCTCTACTCTCATACAACCATACACAACTAACCATGATCTCTGCACCTCTCAACAGCACCTACTGCAAGTCTATAAGCCTAATAAAAATATTGGCAAACTCCTTTACAGTTACTCCATAGCTAAGGCCGAGAATAAACTGCCTTTAAGTGTTAACTTAACTAACCCTAACTCCTTTAAAACAACCCTGAAGGAAAACCTTTTTAAATCATGGTACTGCCTATGTAAGGACCCTATTTAACATAACTTTCTTCCTTCTACAATTTTGCTGCATCTTTTAGCCATCTCAGCATATCTTTCCTCCCTACAACTTAGCCACCCATCTCTACCATTTCTCTCTTGCAGCCTCTCTTTACTATGCTAAGAACTTCTGCACTTCCTGATACTATGTTAACAGTTTTCTGTTTCGACTTTAGCTTCCTGAACTGTTGTCTGGCCACTGGCCTTTTACATGTGGATTAACCTCCTGTATATATTATATGCCTCTAATCTTCTGCTTTTCCTGTGGCTTCCACTAGACTATGTCCTCTCATGATATTTTCCTATATTATTTTAGGTACAAAACTCGCTGTACTTTATTATGATGTATATATTGTCCATTTACTCTTTAATATTGTTATTTATATGCCTTCTCTGATATTTTTGAACTTTGTACTACTGTATACTTAGTTTAGATACAATCTGGTCATTTTTATATTTTACCATGTAATTTAACTCTATTCTGGTTTCTCTATTGGAGCTTTTCTCTTCGGGTCTCTGCTGAAAAAGGGCTATTGCCAGTCAGACAAAGCCAGTCAACAAACGTCAAATAAATGACATAAATAAATAAACAGATTGTGTGGTGCTCTGCAACCTTTTAGAGATGTAATTGTTATTTTTAAGTAATTGCAGGGACAGTTATAGCCTAGCTTGGTGGTCTTGGTTTGGGTGGGTGCAGTAGGATAGGTAACTTCAGTGATGAAGTAACTGTCTCTATCATGCAGCCTTCAAGTAAACACTGACAAGCTTTCCTTTGATGGCTAAGGACTGCAGGCACACTTGGAAAGCCTGTATATAAAGGTGACTACTAATAGCACCCCAATTGGTGGCTGGTCATTGATGGTGCAGGCCTGCCACCAGTACCTTACTGTTAAGTGTGACTATGGCAGGAAAAGGTACTTGAATTACTTTAGACTGCAGACCCACTGGTGGTGGACATAGGTACTATCCTTGAAGCTAGATATAGGATATCTCTCCTCATGTGGTAGAAAGTCAGTCAGATGCTTTAAGGCTAGTCCAGGATGACAGAAGCTGGCTGTCTAGGATGAGCTCTGCTGGATCTTTTCATTAATTTAGTCTGTACTCTCTGAGTGCTTTAAATGAGTTTGATATTACTGTAATTTTTACTGTGTTATGCTTCATTGTTGTATTGTAGTGCTGTTTCACCAACTACATTACTTGGTGCTAATTGATATTTCCAGTGGTCAGCATTCAGAACTCTCATGGCAGTTTTTACAAGCACACCTTTCTTAAAATTGTGGCTTTGTAGGTTTCTACTGAATATATCAAAACTTTGGACTCTGTTTTTTTTTCTTCACAGGACCTATCCCGTGGCTCATTTACCTGTACTCAGCTATCCCATTAATTCTTTGGGAGTGAGTACTAAGAAAGCCCAAACTAGGGGAGAGCCCTATGGCCCATTCATTCTTGCCCTAATAGCCCAATTGGCACGTTCATTCCCAAGTAGTGAAAGTCATGTGGTGGACAGCCTGACAGCTGGCTGGTCATGTGAAGGTGTCTAACACTCCCCCAGATGAGCACCATACCACCCCATGATGGTTTACCAATACTCACTGTAGGCCACTGTTTGCAAAGACTCCAGTCTCACTCAGCAGCATGTATAAGCACAATGGCAGCAAGAACACCAAGTGCTCCTTGTAGGTATCACCCAAGTGGTGAGCCAAAGCCACCTACCCTCACCCATGGATGGGGTGAGTCAGCAGCAGCCTCCCACTCACTCCCATTCTTCACTGTCAACTCTGACAGGCAACTAATCAGATAACTGATCTCAGGCCACCTGGGCTGTAGTCATTGCTTTATCCTTCTACAACATAGGTGCCAGCCTTTTGGACCTGCCTGCTTGTTGTTGCCCTAATAGAATGGTCAGAATGTTCTGGGACTCTTTCTTGAAGTGTTTTTTTTCTAGGAAGACTCTAATGCTGGGAGTGACCTTCCCCATAAAGAAACATTTGGTGCTATTAAATGATGGAACATGTGAGTACAAAATGGCTATTAATTACATTATGAGTCAGGAAGTAGTGATTATAAAGTGAGGATGAGGAATTATACATATATACCCACCTACTTATACAGTTTTGTCCTTCTGGCCTAATGTTCATTTTGTATTCTTTATTGGAATCATAAGATCATAGGAGGTTACTAGGCTATTGACCCAAAGGTCACTTCAAGCCTAGCAGTTTCATCCCAATGTAATACAATAGATACTCTAGTCATTACCTAGGATTGTATTTATTAATGACTACCCATGTACAGGAGGGTTGTGGGCACTATCCCCAGTAAGAATTTAAAGTGCCCCATCCACTCATCCAAGTTCCTTTCGAACAGTGTCATAGAGGTACTCTGTTTCATATGAATTGGCAGCCTGTTCATGCGACAGTCATTGGGCAACAAATTTGTCCCTCCAGCACATTTTATTCTAGTCACAGGCCATATTTAGGTCCCTGGAATAGGTAGCTCTAGTCTTGTTTGATTTACGGATGTGCAGCAAATTCATTAGGTTTGGGTGAGACAGTGCTCTGTAAGCCAGGCATAAGTCTCCCCTAAGAAGTCTACATGATACTCAGTATAGTGACAGGGACTTTAGTTGGCATATGATGGAGTCCTCTGATCTTAGTTAGAAACCTCTGAGGTCTCTCCAATTGCTGCAGGTGTTTTGTATGGTACATGCCAAAACAGGTGTTATACTCAATTATGGACCTAATTATTGATGAGTATAGAAGGGTTATAACCTCCTTTACTCTAGAGGTGATGCCTTTGCTAATCAAGTGTGCTACACAGAAAGCCTTCCTTACTACAGTAGACATTGAGGTCAAAGGTAAGGTCGCAGTCTACTTGTGATCCCAGATCTCTTACCACTTCATAGGTATATAGGATATTGTTGTTAATGTTTTAGTATGATGAGATATTGTTTTTACCAAAGGAAATGATGATGCATTTCTTTGCATTCTGTTTGAGACCATGACTAAGACATCAATGTTTGAGCTGTGTAAGACCCTCCTGAAGTATACTGACATCATTTGGGGATTCATTAATAGCACCCAATTTGCATTCATCCACAAACTTGGTCAGCCACAGTCCCTTAGTTTTGGCCTGTACATCTGAGAAGTATATACCAAACAGTAGGGAGCCCAGCACTGACCCATTCGGCACCCCATTGGTGACAGGTCTGCTGGTTGATGTGGAGTCACCCGCTTTGATAGTGCGTGATCAGTTTGTGAGCCAGTTGACAAACCATATTACAACAAAGTAGTTTAAATTCAGTTTGCTAAGTTTATCAGTAATGCCTGAGTGTGGGATTGTGTCAAAGGTGTTTGCCAAGTTGAGGGTATGCTGTGTGCACAGATTTGCCCTTGTAAATGGCCCAGTTCACATTTTCAAAGAAATCCACCAGGTTTAACAGGCAGGATCTGCCCTTGATGAAGCTGAATTAGGTCGGATCTAGGGATTGGAAGTCACCTATGTCTTTAATTATGAGGTCTATGATGATACATTCCATGGCTTTACAGATCAGGCCGGTCAGACGTATGGGTCTATAATTCCTTGGGTCTGTTGCTAGGCCACCTTTGTGGTGGGGAATAACTGTTGCTGTTCTCCATTCCACAGAAACAAAGCCAGTGGTTAGGCTGTGATTGACTAGGGTACTTAATGGTGATGGTAGGTCATGGTTTAGTTTGTTTAGAAGACAGCCTGGGATGCAGTGAAATGTTCACTAAATCTGTCCACTAAGTAGGTTTCAGATTCATATTATGATGCAGCACAACTGACCCAATGTTTTCAGAGAGACAGATAGTTGGAGAGGAAGCTAGAAGTGAGGAAACAGTCCAACTGGACAATCATAGACTTGGAGAAAGCATATGACAATATCTCAAGAAACTTGATATGGGCAGTCCTGTGGTGTTTTGAAGACCATGAAACATTTGCAGAATTACTGCAAGGTATGTACAAGGACCCAGTGACTCAAATACAAACAGGTCACTTTTGAATATTGCTCTGGACTGGCATCGTTGTGTGAAAAAATAGTGAAAGTGCTAAATGTGACATTAAGGATGAGAAGGTTAATTGTGGATGTGAGGTGGCGATAATGTGTTTATAGCATTATAAGTATATGTAACTAGCATGGAAAGAAAGAGGGAATCTGTTTAATCAAATATGAGACTATTGGCAGTTAACACGAAAATTATAATTACATAGGACTTTAATTGTGACTTAAGGGAAAGATGTAAAAACTACAGGAAGCAATAAAAGGAGGTAATTAGCTGTGTGAAACAAATGCTAATGGAGTTATAGAAGGGGGTACTAAAAACTGATTATTTTGAATTATCGGAAGGCTTGGGAGTTGCAGAAGGCAATACAGTTATGACTTTTTTCAGACAATTTAGCAATATGAATGCTGGTGATTTAACAATGGAGTATATTAATATAGGAAATGGAATTTGAAGAGTAACTGAGAAATTATGGGAAGAAATTGGAGAGTGGGCAAAATTGCAGTTATAGAAGGATCATAAAACCATGAAGGGCATCTACAAAAACTGGTCTGAATTGTGGATTAAATTTAAAAAGAAGTATAAACAGTACTTTTCTTTTTAGTGGCAGGATAATGTCAGAAAGGAAGAGAAAGTAAACTATGGGAAAATGTTTAGAAATTTAATAAAGACGTTAGACAATAATACAGGAACGTTTTATGATATGGAAATAGAAATATATAAATGAAATTAAGAAAAAATAAGACATTACTGTTTAGCCAGCGATGTTATTTACAAGGGAGAAGCAAATAATTATCTTCATATTTGGGTAAAATAGTAAAGGATGGTATTAGTATAAAGAGGGAAATGAAAAATGTAAAAGGAGAGATAAAAAGAACATGAGTAAATTATGAGTATTGTAGTATAGCATGTGGAAAATAAAAATATGGAAAATAAGAGAGAATGAAAAGTAAAAAATATTCCAGAACAAGTTAAGAAAAAATTTGAAAAATAAATTACTATAAGTAATTTGGATGAAGTATATAAAAAAAACAAGATGCAATGGATAAGACTGGTAGAACACAAATAAAGTAAAAAAATCTCAGGAAGAACCAGTTGACATGGCAGAGTAAAAAACAAATTCCAATTTATTATAAAAGTAAAAAGATAAACGCTTTCATGCCCACACAAGGCACCTTGAAGTTAAATGTATACTGGAGCTGCAAGTGGATAAAGGCAAGGGACTGAATGAGTACATCCCTTTAAAATTTCTCTAAGGTCATGTGCCCTTACCCGTTAGTTTTGAAATTTTGTATTCAAGTGATGTTTCAAACGCTTTATGTAGATATGAAGAAGCACCTTGCATGGGCATGAAAGTGCTTATCTTTTTACTTTTATAATAAACTGGAATTTGTTTTTTACTCTGCCATGTTGACTGGTTGTTCCTGAGATTTCTTTTTTAATTGAAGTACTTAGGAAAGTACATGTTGATTCAGTATTAGGCCCAGATGTTATAGAGTATAGAATGTACAATAAATTAATTGATTGGCATAGATATTTTGTAAATGTCTTGAATGAATATTTGAAGGAAGGGCTTGTTTATGAAGAGTTATGTAGTGGGATATTAAAATTTATATGGAAAAAAGATGAGAAGAATGAAATAAAAAGTCAACAGCCATCACACTAAATAATAGAGATTATATTTTTTTATGAGAATACAGAGGAAAATAAAAGGACAGAGGAGGGATATTATGGAAGAAAGGGGAAGTCATGTCTGTTAAATCTGGTTGACTTCTTTGAGACAGTCACCGAAGCCATGGACGAGGTGAAAACGGTGCACACCGCTTACATTGACCTGGCCAAAGCCTTCAACATTATTCCCCACTCAGGCATAGTAGATAAACTCTCTCAGCTAGCCATCAATCCATGTGTTACGATATGGGTAACAAACTGGCTCACTGATAGAACCCATCTAATTAAAATAACCAAAAAAGCAGTATGAAAACGCTACTGGATGCTGGATACCTCCGAGAAACACGAGCACCAACAAGCTGTATTCCACAGATTTAATATATAACTGTTAAAAATGATGTAAGATTAAGCTCTTTCATCCAAATGCAATGTGGACTTCTTCAGAATAACATCAATTAACCAATTAGTCTTTTAAATATTCTTTTTTGCGCCAAAAGTTTAAAAAACAGCTTCATTTAAAGAAAAAGTGCATTTATCTAAAAACTGTACATTTCTATAAAAAAATGCATTTGAAATGTGCATTTAAAGTCACGTGTACCAAATAATGCTCAATTTCCTTATTGTAATTCATAAAATTTAATATATTATTTATGTCTTAAATTTTTTATGTCTTAAATTTTATAATGCATTATAATACCTATGGTTCGTGCAATACTTTATTAGTTCGATATTATGATTTAAATTGTAATTCATCTCAATTTCATTACCATCTTATAAATCAGTATATATACCAATATCGAATGAAATTGAATATAAAAAATAAGAAATAAAAATAAGGATAAAAATAAAAATAAAATCAAATTAATTCTTAATGTCAGCTAGAATATTATTCAACATTCATTTTCAAAAACAAAAATGTGAAATACATTACAATCCATACAAGCATATTCTTACGAATCCTACATGTTAACCTGTAAAACAGGTTTTATTGTGATGTAGTCATTTATGCCAGGTTCATTTGAAGCGTCAGTTAGTATCTGCCATTTAACTTCCTTCCTTGTGCTGTTGCTTGTGCTTTGCAATTTCGTTTGCTGTGCTGTGCTGTTGTGATTCAGCTTGCTGTGGATTGTTTCTGTGCTTGTTCATTAAAGCAGTTGTCCGTTTTGCTGAGCTCCGTGTGTGCCTTATTTTAGGTTTACAAGTTTTTATCTTGGGCACTCAAACCACTGGTTTAGTATCTGCCATATAACTTCCTTCAAGCCTAACAATGCTTTATAGTTGCCTGTTTGTCCTTGCCTAACTTGTTCCAGGATAGCAAATCTAAAAACATGACTTTCCCCATGTTTGTCTATATTTCTAAATAGGGCATTGGATTTGTCTTTTCTTTTTATGGCATACAAATGGTCATAAATTCTCCTTTTTAGCATTCTCTCCATTTTACCTATGTAGAAGCTCGGACAGGTCATACATTTGGCCATATATATATAATATACCTTGTGTTGCAATTTTCATGCTGAAATGTAATTTTGGTCCTATTTATGTTCTCCAGAATAATGCCTTCATTTTCCAGTATGACTTGACACTGTCTACAGCTGCCACATTCTGTAGAGTGTCTATTCTGCTGATTGATGTTCCTGACCATGTTACCCCTCTTCAAAATCATCTTTACATTTTTCCCCATTTTATATACAAACATCGGGGTTCCAATTCCTATGTAGGATCCGCTTTATTTAATTAACTTGGGGTGTGTATTCCAAAATACAAGCCTTATTATACCTTTTGTCCAGTTTTTCAGTCATGACAGTGGTTGTTAACTGTTCTCTTCCTAATAATGGAAAATATTTCTTACCCCATATTTATCAAGGATATCCACACCTCCAGGTTAGTGGCATTGCACGAAGTATCAGAAACCATCCATATGCGACTAACAGTGGGCAAGACTGCTTTTCAGTTTATAGCATCCTACAGACCACCCTCCCAAAGTCAGGAATCCCACTCGGCTTTCCTGATAACATTGGAGAACATGAAGATCTCTCCGAACACCATTATACTGGGTGACTTCAACTACCCAAACATTGACTGGGAGCACTACTCAAGCCCCAGCACCTTAGCCCAAAGGTTCCTGGAAATTATAAACTCAAATGCTATGGAACAACTAGTCACCACTCCCACAAGAGGGGACAACATACTAGACCTGATCATTACCAACATGGGGACTCTATGCTCCACACCAGAAGTATATCCCTCATTGGTAAGATCAGACCATAAATTAATTTCACTGGATGTCCACATCCCGACCCCACCCCAGCCCAGAAAACCACAGTGAAAAACTTCTCATAAGCGAACTTCTCACTTCTCAAAACCGAAGTGGAATCCTTCAAGGCCCCAGGGCCAGTGGAAACTACGGCCCAAACTGCAGAATCCTATATAAACGCATTCTACGGACATCTCCAGGAATGCATGGATCATGCTATCCCAAACAAAACCAAGACCCAATCATCCAAAGGCAGGCGTCCAGTCTGGTGGACCCCTGCCATAAATAAACTGTACAACAGAAGGAGGAAGCTACTACATGATAGAGCAAAATCCCTAATAGGGAAGGCATCTCTGATCAGTACTAGTAAAAAATTACGATCCCTCATAAAATCCTCCAAGGCCAGCTTCGAGAGAAAAAATGCACAGGACACCAAAGACAATCATAAGGCTTTTTTCAGTTATGTTAGGAACCTGGGATGCAACTCCCAGACTTGTTCTGAGTTGATTCTAAACGACAAAAAATACACTGAACCCACAGACATCGCCAATATCCTGGCAGACAGGTTCAGTGCAAACTTCTCCACCCCCTCCCCCCCAAAAGAGCAAGTATCTATTCCGGCAGAGGGCTGCCTCCCAAACATCTCTGATGCTCAGGTGAAGGCTGCCCTCTCCAAAGCAAAAAACACTGCTTCCATGGGACCAGATGGCGTCCCAGGTTACGTCCTACATGAACTCCAAGAGGAACTAATCCCTCAAATAAAACAGCTATACAATCTTAGCCTCACTACAGGATATGTGCCCACAGAATGGCGTACAGCAACAGTGGTCCCACTCCACAAAGGTGGAGCCTCTACGGACCCTGGAAACTATCGCCCCATAAGCCTGACTAGCTTAGTCTGCAAGGCTATGGAGAGGATCATCATGGAGCTCATAAACAAAGACATTGGGGACCTACAGACGCTAGATCCTACCCAGTTCAGCTTTGTCAAAGGCAGATCCTGCCTTTTGAACCTGGTTGACTTCTTTGAAACAGTCACCAAAGCCATAGATGAAGGGAAGGTAGTCCACACAGCCTATCTGGACCTTGCAAAGGCATTTGACAAAATACCCCACTCGGGCATCATAGATAAGCTATCCAGCTTAAATATAAACCCCTATGTCACAAGATGGGTCGCAAACTAGCTCAAAGACAGAACCCACAGAGTGAGAGTTGCTGGAGCCATGTCAGACTTGAAACTGGTCACAAGTGGCGTCCCACAGGGTTCTGTCCTGGGACCACTCTTGTTCGGTATATACTTTTCCGAGGTACAGGCAAACGTGGGAGGACTATGGCTCACCAAGTTCACAGACGACTGCAAACTGGGCGCCATAATCGACTCTCCAGCTGACACAAACATCCTTCAAAAAGGTCTCACAGAGACAGATAACTGGTGCCAGCGCCATGGTTTAAAGCTAAATGCCAAAAATGTATAGTCATACCCTTTGGCAAAAACAATGTGCCCACAAATTACCACATAGGCGGAAACCCATTAAGTACAGAGAAAGTTATTAGGGACCTGGGGACCCAAGTTGATAGCAATTTCTCCTTTGAAAACCACATTGCCAAAGTGGTTAGAAAGACCTTCTACATAGCCCACCTCATCACGAAGGGTTTCACATCTAGATCAAGAGAGGTAATCGTGCCCCTTTATTCATCCCTCATCAGGCCCATCATAGAATACAATGCCCCTTTTGGGATGTACCTTACCCGACACCTGCAGCAATTAAAAAGACTGCAAAAGTATCTCACCAAGAGGATCAAGGGTCTCAAACAGATGCCATATGCTGCTCGGTTAAAAAAACTCCAGCTCTACTCAGTTGCATACCGCCTACTTCAAGGTGATCGATGCCTGACATACAAACCTATGTCAAATCCAGAATTAATGGACATGCTCCACCTCAGTAAATCTAAATCCCTTAGAGCCACATGCTCGAGGGACTTGAACCTCAGCACAGAAATAAATAGAACTTGCTGGAGGGACAAGTTCATAACCCAGAGGCTCCCTTCGCTCTGGAATAGAATTCCAGTTCATGTGAGGCAGAGCACCTCACTGAATCTCTTCAAGAAGAATCTCGATAGGTGGATGGGGGATCGTAGGTTTGTCCCAGGGATTACTCCCGTGTCACTATTAGACAGAGGCACAGTAAACTAAACCTTAAAAAGGGCACAGTATACTCAAATCAAGGGGTGGCGTAAGCCATACAGAATCGGGCTAGGCTTATAATTGCCCCAGGGCAGATAGCCTAGTATGAACCTATGAACCTATGAACCTATTAATGTCCCATTAACTATATTAACTAGAGTGGGTTCAGGCCCATTTGCCTGACTCAATGTACTGAAACATACATCTCTTTGTAAAAAATCTTCCAACTGGGAAATACACTGTCCCGTATTGCATTTAGCTGTGTTGTTGCAAATAACACTCGCTCTAGGACTAGAACTATGTCTTACAGTACCTTTCATATTAGTTGTACCACTGTTCACTGTTGTTGAATAAGTTTTTCCTGCCATGGTACATTTGGGTTTGGTTCCTGTTCAACGAGATTCTTCATCCAGATTGTATAGTGAAAAGTCGAAAGTAAAATCTTTCTCAGATAACCTGCTGTTGTCGTTTGCGGTTTCCTGTATACTGACGTTTTCCAGAACTGCAGATGCACCAATAACTGCCCCATGGCCATTGGGAAGTTCGGAATCCACTATACTACCAGCAGATTGATTGGACCCTCTGCACTTACGTTGCGATGCCTGCCCATTCGGACCAAGTTGAGTCATTAATTCCAATAAACGAGTTACTTCTCCTTTGAGAATTGAGACTTCAGAATGCAGTCTCTGCAACTCGTCCTTGCCAGCCGGGGAAGACTTGTTGGAAGCAAATTCATCCAAGGTATCCATACCAAATGACCACTAAAGCACAATATAGCGTTCAAGCAACAATTAAATCTAATTAAAATAACCAAAAAAGCAGTATGAAAACGCTACTGGATGCTGGATACCTCCGAGAAACACGAACACCAACAAGCTGTATTCCACAGATTTAATATATAACTGTTAAAAATTATGTAAGATTAAGTGCTTTCATCCACATGCAATGTGGACTTCTTCAGAATAACATCAATTAACCAATTAGCCTTTTAAATATTCTTTTTGGTGCCAAAAGTTTAAAAAACAGCTTCATTTAAAGAAAAAGTGCATTTATCTAAAAACAGTACATTTCTATAAAAAATGCATTTGAAATGTGCATTTAAAGTCATGTGTACCAAATAATGCTCAATTTCCATATTGTAATTTATAAAATATAATATATTATTTATGTCTTAAATTTTTTATGTCTTAAATTTTATAATGCATTATTATACCTATGGTTCGTGCAATAATTTATTAGTTCGATATTATGATTTAAATTGTAATTCATCTCAATTTCATTACCATCTTATAAATCAATATATATACCAATATCAAATGAAATTGAATATAAAAAAATAAGAAATAAAAATAAGGATAAAAATAAAAATAAAATCAAATTAATTCTTAATGTCAGTTAGAATATTATTCAGCATTCTTTCTCAAAAACAAAAATGTGAAATACATTACAATCCATACAAGCATATTCTTATGAATCCTACATGTTAACCTGTAAAACAGGTTTTATTGTGATGTAGTCATTTATGCCAGGTTCATTTAAAGTGTCAGTTAGTATCTGCCATTTAACTTCCTTCAAGCCTAACAATGCTTTATAGTTGCCTCCTCTTTGTCCTTGCCTAACTTGTTCCAGGATAGCAAATCTAAAAACATGACTTTCCCCATGTTTGTCTATATGTCTAAATAGGGCATTGGATTTGTCTTTTCTTTTTATGGCATACAAATGGTCATAAATTCTCCTTTTTAGCATTCTCTCTGTTTTACCTATGTAGAAGCTCGGACAGGTCATACATTTGGCCATATATATAATATACCTCGTGTTGCAATTTCCATGCTGAAATGTAATTCTGGTCCTGTTTATGTTCTCCAGAATAATGCCTTCATTTTCTAGTATGACTTGACACTGTCAGCAGCTGCCACATTTTGTGTGTCTATTCTGCTGATTGATGTTCCTGACCATGTTACCCCTTTCCAAAATCTTTACATTTTTCCCCATTTTATATACAAACACCGGGGTATCTCCTACTATATTTTTATTTCGTTATCTGTTGTGAGTATGTTCCAATTCCTATGTAGGATCTGCTTTATTTAATTAACTTGGGGTGTGTATTCCAAAATACAAGCCTTATTATATCTTTTGTCCAGTTTGTCAGTCACAACAGTGGTTGTTAACTGTTCTCTTCCTAATACTGGAAAATATTTCTTACCCCATTCACCAACTACATATTCCTTAACATTGTTCAACAAGTGCAGTGGATACCCCCTGGCACTGAACAATGTTTTTACAAATTCAATTTCTTCAAGCATTTCCGAATATGTGGACGTCATTCTAGCTGCTCGTAGACACTGTCCTTTAAATATATTTCTCATCATTTTTGAGGATGGTTACTAGTATACTCCAAATAATTATTGGAGAATGTATCCTTCCTGTGTATATGAGATTTGAATCCATTGGCTGTACTAGATATGAACATATCCAAATACACTATACCTTCTATACTATAGGAATGTGTAAACTTTAAGTATTTACCTGTGTTATTCGTGTATGCAATGAACTCATCTATTTTATGTACTGGACCTTTCCATATAATAAGAATATCATCCAAGAACCTTGAATAATATCTTACATACTTAAAATATTCACTTTTGAAGATGTTCTTAGTCTCCCAATCTAGCATGACCAGATTTTCAAAAATGGAGGTACAAGCAGCCCCCATTGCTACTCCTCTGGTCTGCTTGTAATATTCACCCTCAAAATATATGTAGTTGTGTTCCAGTACCATAGACATAAGTTCCATTATTAAATTAATTTGTTCCCATTCTAAGCCTGAGTACTGCCTAATACTATTACAGAAACTTTCTAATCCTTCTTGTTTGGGAATCCTTCCTTCCAAACTTCAGGAGTTAAATTACCTAATAAAGCCCAAGAGTCCTTTATTAAATGAGGTATCCTGGAGTATATATGCATAAGCCATTTGTCAATAGCAGTACCCAATGGAAATGTTTTTGAATGGCTACCAGAAACAATAGGATGGAATGGAGGATCAGTAATGCTCTTGTGAACTTTAGGTATACCTACTATAGTTGCTAATATTGGATGTTCTACCTTTAGATATTTATAGGTATCATGTGTGATACGTCCATCTAATAAAAAGTCTTCCAGGTGTACGTCGATTCGTCTATATCCTATACTGATTTCATTTTTTGATACTATACTGTAGTTTCTGACTCCTGTAAAATTTTATACATCTTGTTTGTATATTCAAATGAGTTATATAAAACCACACCTCCACCTTTATCAGGTTTCATCACCCTGATGTTACTTTTGCTTTTTAACTGTTGAATTAGCTGTGTTTCTTCATCCATAAGGTTATTCAATACTTTCTTATATCTTGTACAGTTTTGTAAACAATATATTTCCCTAGTGACAATTTTTTCATACACTGCTACACTTGGGTGTATAGGAGGGATATAAACACTTTTTTTGCTCAACCCATCCTTAGTACCTGAACATGGTTAGTTAGTGGTCATTTGGTATGGATACCTAATCAAAACAGGTGAAGCCACCTCAAGCAGTAGACCCGTAACGGGCGTCGTACCCCAGGGATTGGTCTTGGGGCCTCTGTTATTTGGGATATACTTCTCTAAGGTGCACGCCAAAACCAGTGGCTATGGCTGACCAAGTTTGCGAATGACTACAAGCTGGGTGCAGTCATCATGTCCCCAAGTGATGTGGTCGTCCTCCAAGAGGGTCTCACCCAAACAAATGACTGGTGCTAGAAACATGGCCTCAAGCTGAATGCCAAAAAATGCATCATCATCCCCTTTGGGGAGAGTGACGTCCCCAGATATTATCACATTAATAACGTCATAATACACAATTAGTAGTGTGGGATTTGGGTACCCAGATCGATAGCAACCTGACTTTTGACCACCATGTTGCTTCCATTGCACGGAAAGCTTTCTACATGGCCCACCTCATAAGTAAGGGTATCTCATCCAAGGACAAAGAAGTCATAAAATCCCTGTATTCTTCCCTTATAAGGCCAATTACTGAGTATAACTCCCCCTTCATCATGTACCTCACAAAGCACATGCAGCAGCTGGAGAGACCACAGAGGTTCCTCACTAGGAGAATTCGGAGCCTAAACAATTACCCTACACAGACAGGCTAAAGCCCTGTCCCTCTACTCAGTTTCATACAGACTCCTCAGTGGTGACCTCTGTCTGGCATACAAAGCAATCTCAGACCCCACCTGGATGGGACTGCTGCATGTCCACAAGTCAAGCTCCACTCGAGCAACCCATACGTGTGACCTCCACCTGGTCTTTGATATCAATAGGATTTGTTGGCGGAACAGATTGGAATAGACTCCCTCTTCACATCAAGTGGAGTACCGCATTATCCCTTTTTAAGCAACCTGGATAACTGGATGGGAAACAAAAAATACACTCCTGGGATTCCACCTGTTTCCCTGCTGGACAGGATCTCTGGGTGCTGACTTGTCTAAACATAAGCTAAACTCTTGGCTAGGCTTATAAGGACCTCAGGGCCAATAGCCTAGTAACCGCCTATGATCTTATGGTATAAAAGGGAAGGGAAGTCAAGAATTGTTCTTGGTTGTAAAAGAAATTGCGGATGATATCAGTAAAAGGAAGGAAGTGAAACTTAATGGTAGGTGATGTTAACAAGGCTTTTGATACAGTAGAACATGATGCTTTGACAGATGTTATGTAGAAGTATGGAATAGGTAACTAAATTAAGAGACTGTGTATGTCAGCATATCAAAATAAAATGAGAGCGTTAGCAAATGGGTAGCTGAGCAAAGAAATATGCATGAAGTGTGGTATACGAAGAGGATGTCCCATAACTGGAATGTTGCATGTAATGATAATGAATGCAATAGTGAGTGAAGTAGATTATAAATTGAAAGATGCTAGATATATAATGCAAAAGAAGGTGGCAATTCTAGTAGTTTTGAAATACACAGCAATATAGATGTAGCTGTTAAGAGCAAAATATGGATGAGGGAAGTGTTGTTTGTCTGAATGGATGTTTAATGGAAATAGGAATGACCCTGAATAAAGTTAAAAGTAAAGGTTTGGGTGATGTGGTGAAAATTGGAGGGGTGTACTTTTCAGTGAATGAAGTATCTTTGCTAGGTTTAAAATTTGGGAAAAATGATGCAGTTGTAATACAATGGGAGAGTCTGATAAAAGAAATGACAGAACTATGTGTTCTGTTGATAGCTTAAATAGATTAACATTCAGCATTTAGTTTGTTTGTTTGTGTCTTTCGGCTTTTCCCAGTTAGAGGTCGCCACAGCGGAACTCCGGTCCACTAATGATTGGCAGTAGATTTTTACATGCCGAATTGCCGGCCCTGACGGACAACCTTCAATGAAGGCACGCCCATTCACACATGTCTCCACACAAAAGACGCTCTAGCTGAGAATCGAACAGGACAACGTCTTACTGTGAGGCGACAATGCTACCGCACCACCACCGCAGTCTAATATAGAATAGAATACAATAGAATAGCATTCAAGAAAATACATACAGGGGGTAAAGTAAAATTAGGCACATACAAGTGCGGACATTGCAATCAGTGTGAATACATTATGAATACTAATGAAATTTACCTTGAGAGTAGGAAAAGGTGGATAAAGACTGAAGAGTACTACAACTGTGAATCTAAGGGGTTAGTATATTTAGCTGTTTGCCACAAGTGTAAATCTTTCTATGTGGGGAAAACGGAAAGGACCCTAAAAAGAAGAATATATGAACATGTCTATGACATGTCCAAGGGTAAGGAAACTAACGCCCTATTTAAACATTCTAAGGAATGTGATGGTTGTAAATTTCATTTTAAAGTACTTGAACAAATTAATAAAGATATAAGGGGTGGCCCATGGGAGGAAAAAATAGAATACAGAGAATTATGGTGGCAAGTAACCCTGGAATCAGGAAAAAGCCCAGGGCTAAATGATTATATTTCTATTTTGCCACTTCTAAAAATGAGGGCTGCTAAACTTTGAATTGTGTTCAATAAATGTAATATTCTTTGTGGACTGAAGGTGGCACTGTTGCCTGTAATGTTGTGATAAAAAGAAATTTAAAAACCAATTCATGCACTTTTTGCTTTTAAAGTATATTTTATAGTTTTTTTAAATTAAAGTGGTTATTTATTGTAATTTGAAATTGTATATAATGTTGGTAAACCTTATAAATTATTACACAGAAGGGTTAAGAAAGTTAGATAAACTTAAACAGTTTCACAATGGGAATGAATAATAATTGAATATTCATCAGGTCATTTAAATATGCGACTGAGCATTGGTTTATTTCCTAATTGGAATTTTAAATTCATTGTTTTTTTGGTTTTGGAGGGACTATATAAACATTGTTTATGTGTTTCAAGATAAGCATCTGAAGAAGTCTGATTTATGTGGACGAAAACGCGAACATTTTATATAAGGTGTTTATGTTATTTTAATTGAGTTTCTTAATAAACTACAAGAGTTCCAGTTCTATTGGACTTGTTTCTTTCGCCAGTGGCATCCTTTTTTTGGTTCTAGTTGATTTTAGGAGTGCTACCTGCATTCATTCATTCAGGAAAAGGCTTTATCTACATTAATGGGAAAAATAGCATATATGTCAAATGTTTATATGATCCCAGGAAATTATTAAGAAGAAATTGTGCAATTCTTTCATATAGGGTTGAAGATTAAACCCCGTGAAAGGAGCTGTGCTGTATATGAGTGAAGATGAAGGGGGATTGGGGATATTAAATCCAGTTGTTTATCCTGTTTCTTTAAACATGTATAGAGTATTAAAGTGGGTAAAGGAAGAGAATGAGAATTTAATAATGAGAATGTTTAAATATAAGTACAACAAATTTGAGAGATGATAAGAATAAAAAAAAAGAGAAAAAGAATACGTAAATGAAGAAAGTTAAAATTATCAAGAAAAAATACTAACATGGAATATTTATCTGTAGTGAAAGATAGAAGGATGTGGTATAACAATGGGATGAAAAATTATTCTTATTATGTAAATCCATGGGAACGTTTACCAGAAGATGTAATTAAAGCCATTAAACTAAGGAAAAGGTGGTGTATCAAGATAGTAGAGTGTCAGGATTTCCTATGGAGACTGGTAATAAATAAGTTACCAGTAAAGGAGAATGTGCCATATAAAAACAAAGTTGAAACTACGTGTTTATTTTGTGGGGAGGAAGAAATGTGAAAGAGGGATGAAACTCTGGAAAAAGTTGTATGAAGAAATTTTTTTAGAATATTAATGGCATAATATAGATATGATTATGTATGGATATTAGAAGAATAAGAAGAAAGAATATGTGAGAAGGGTAGATAAAAATTTAGTTAATGTAATATTGGGTATTTGGAATAAAAAAAACTGAGTGTACATTTTGTAAATATGTAATTTTTTTTTTTTCTAAATAAAGGACCTCTATTCTTTTCAATAGGAGCCATAGGATCTTTTACATCCACCTGAGCTACCACCAACTCATGCAGATGAGTCCTCGGTTTAACATCTCATCTAAAAGATGACACACTCAAGAGTGCAAGATCCCCTTATACTGCACTGCAGGCTCAGCAATCAGTCTGGGAATAGAACTCCAGCTCTCCGCATTAAAGGTGAGTGTGCTACCTTTTGTGCCACTGACACTGACATACAATTTATTCTCCTAATGTAAATTGGCTGCAATTTATTTCTATTCTCAGCTATTTCAACCTCTACACTACTACCCCTCCTCCAACAATCTAGGTGGCAGATAGACTGTGCTATTTAACCTATGAACACAGCCTAGCTGTTGCATAGTCTGCAGTACTTTGCCTATGTACACAGCCTGGGTGGTAGGCAGGACATGCTACTTAACCTATGCATACATCCTAGGTGGCAAATAGATGGTGGTCCTTCTGTCATCTGGACATTTTAACTACTTATCTACGTGGCAGGCTGCATTTACAGTTCTTTTAACTCATAGTCTAGGAGTCAGATATATACTGCACTTTCAGTTAATTTCCTGACACAACCAGTGTAGCTGAAAATTATAACATTGTCTTCTGTCTGCAGAATCTACTTTATAGTTTATTATTATTATTATTATTATTATTACAGCCTACTCTTAACTTACCATAGATTATCTCAGCTACTGTCTATTACCTCTTCCCAAACTCTCAACCCAGCCACTCTGAACTGAACAAACAAAAAATGTTTATTGTTGACCTATTGAACTATATCAATGTAAAATTGTTACTTAGCTTCTTTTTAATGCAACTTTAACTTTATGCATGTAACCCAACATATGTGAATAGTTTTGCTATAACTGCCATTATATCAATATTGTTTAAAATTGTACTTGTTTTAAAATGTATTACTGGAGCTTTTCTCCTCGGGTCTCGACTAAAAATGGGCCACAAGCCCAGTTGGACAAACCCGGTTAACAAATGTCAATAAATAAATAAACTGTCCATCATCTCTCAACTATAATACCTCCTTCCCTCTTAAAACATGCCAGTCTCAATCATCTCTGTTCTACTCCTACCCCCACTACTCCTCCTACTCACTATCACAACACCTCCCACACTCCTAGCCTCAATCTATAAAGTCCCCACCTACCCTCACTCACACACTTTCTCTTATCCTCAGCAACCTACAGACACCTCTGTATCCATCCTTCCAACAAACACACCCGTCCCCAACATAAAAATCCCTCTCTCCTACCATCTTTCATCTAAAACTAAGGCAATATACCTTAACAACTACCCACTAAAAAAGAAACCATACTATTTCCCAAGGACCCTGCTCTTATCAGGTGACATACATCCTAATCCTGGTCCTACTACAAACTCTTCCACCCCACAAAATACCTCCCCCAATTCTAACCGGTCATCCAATTCAAACAAATTTCTTTCTATTCTATGAATACTCAAAGTATCCTTAACAAAGTAAGCCAGTTTCATGTATGGGTAGCTCATACTCCAGACATTATCACTGTAACTGAAACTTGGCTTAAACCCCAAAATCAAGATAAAGGCATTCTCCCTCCTGTTTACAACATACTTTGCCAAGACAGCTTAAAGAAAAAAGGCAGTAGTGGTGCCATAGTCTACTCTAATAACCTTACGCTCTCCCATCCTAAGCAACCATTTCCCTCCTTTAAACCTGCTGAAATACAAGCAGCAAACCTTAAACTCAATGACTATAATACCATTATAGTAGTAGCCATATATATTCCACCGGGGGACAACATTCCCCTACTGGAAAACATACTCTCATATCTCTCCCAAAACATCCCTAATGAACCTATCCTCCTCAGGGACGTAAACATTAATTGGCAGAACCTCAACAATCCTAACTCTCAGAATCATATAAATCTCTACTGATTTACAGAACTAATATCTCAACATACCCACACTAATAACTCGTGCTCTCCAAGCTCCCTGATTGACTGGATACTTGTTTCAAATTCCAGAAAATAACATAATCCAGAAACTCTACCTGATTCCCTGAGTGATCACTTGCCTATAAAAATGCTCAGATATACTAACCATTTCTTGAAACCACATTGACTTATCACCTGCCATAAACTTTCTAACTTCAACCCAGATACATTTAGAACTCTTCTCTCTAGAGTTAACTGGGACTTCCTTATACAGTTCCCACTAGACAATGCAGTAAAAGCCTTCAGCTCAACTTTGCTTAGCATTCTAAACTCCCTAGCCCCACCTAGAAAAGTCTGGATAAAAGCAAACATTTCACATTGGTTATCTAAAACCACCCATACCCTTATGGAAGCCAGAGATAGGGCCTGGAAAAAAAATGGGAACAATCCAAACTTCCAGCTGATTGGCAAAAGTACAAAGAACTTCATAATCAAACAAAAAAAAACTCATCAACAAAGATAAAAAAGATTTCTATTATAATCCCCCAACAACATTAAAAGCTGATCCAAAAAAATCTGGAATGCTATAATCTAGATACTACATCCTGGCAATCCAATCTCACAAAATACATGTCCTGACAGGTCCTGTGAACAGACTGCCAATACCTTTAACACTTATTTTATTGAATCTATTTCCAAACTATTTAACACCAGCCCCTCAATCAACACCTCCAATCTCCCTGAACCCCACTCAACTGCTAACTCAGTAAACTCCTTCTCTTTCAAACCTGTTCCTACTAACTATATCAAAACTCTACTCTCTAACCTCAAACTATACTCTGTATCAGCTGACTATATCCCTTCATATTTTCTCCAGACTGCAGCACACTTCCTTGCTATGCCTGTATCTATCCTAGTAAGGCACTCCATCTCTGAATCCAAAGTTCCATCTATCTGGAAACAGTTCTACACTCTTCCTATTCACAACGGAGGTAACTCCACAGAAATATCTAATTTCAGACCTATCGCTATCCTGTCTGCTCTCTCAAAAATCCTCAAGAAATGCATACACAAACAAGCAATGCATTATTGCATAAGATAAAAACTGTTCATCCCTATTCAGCATGGTTTCCATCCCAAGCATAGTACCACCAGAACTCTTTTATCATTTCTCAACACTATTACTCTAGCCAAAGACGATCACAAACTCATATCTTGCCTATTCCTTGACCTTTCAAAAGGCTTTTGACACTGTCTCTCACTCTTTGCTACTTAATAAACTCACAGACCTTAATTTCTCTCCTGATACAGTAGCATGGTTCTCCAGCTATCTCACCGATAGGCAGCAGTCAGTCAGATGGGACTCTACACTATCTTCCCTGCTTCAAGTAAAAACCTGGTTTCCCTGAAGGATCCATTCTTGGACCTCTACTTTTTAATATCTTCACCAACTCACTTTACTTCTCTTGTCCTCTGTCTATCATTGTCCAATATGCAGATGACTCTACAGTCATCACTATTGCTAACTCCCCCTCCGAACTCCTATCAACTACCCCGATATCTTTTAACTCAGTTGAGACTTGGCTCACAAAAAATAGCTTATCCTCAACCATAAAAAAAAAAAAATTGCTACTTTTTCTTCCTAAATCTGCTAACTACATAAAATCTTCCTTTTCCGCAACATCCTTAAACAGTACTACTATAGAAGTTGAATCTAGCACTAAACTACTTGGCATCACCATTGATGATCAACTAAAATTTGATCTACACATCAACAATTGTATCAGGAAAAATGCATCAGAAGCTTGGACTCCTGTACAGGAATAACAAATTCCTCACCACTGAAGCCAGGCATACACTTGCCCATGCCTATCTTCTACCTTGTCTAACTTACTGTTCCTAAATACTCACTAATCTGAACTCCTCCCTATTTACCAAACTAGAATCAAGCTATCACAAGATAGCCAGATTCACAGCTCAACAAACATATAAATCTCACCACTGTCTCTCCCTAAAATACCTGAACTGGCTCAAACTACCTCACCTGCTTCTCAGCACCAAATTATACATTAAATTCTGTATCAACCATCTTTCTGCCCAGCTCTATCATCTCTCATCTCCCATTATTCTCCTACCAGAGGCCTATTAAAGGTTCACAAACTAAAATCTAAGACTGGCTGCATCTTATATAGCTACCACCCCTCTATTGCACGGAACAAACTCCCACTAGAAATAAGGAACCCCACACACTCCAAACAAATTAAGCTAGCTACCAAAAACTACTTTAAAAACACCAGACCTGTCACTGTTCACACCCTCCCTAACCACAACCAACCTACTTAGTACTGTTTAACTAATACACAGCATGAACAAATTACTTCCTATACTATCTAATAAAGTCCTAAACTTAAGCTATACTCTGCCCTTTGAACTTCAGATTAACATATACTTGTCAAACCACTACTATTTACTTCCCATGCTTTAATTGTTACTCATCCTGTTTGACTTTAGTACTGTATAATTTGACAACTAATGTATTGATGATTGTAGCCTCTTAAATATTTTTGTGTTATTCTAATGTTGAATGTCTCTATTTATATTGTAATGTTTTATATGTACATCTTGGAGGTTTTCTCCCCGGGACGCTGCTGAAAAAGGGCTTGAGCTCAATCAAACACTCCTGGTCAACAAATGTGAATTAAATAAATAAATACATAAATTTATAGCACTGACAAAATTTAGACTAGAATGTTTCGTTAACCTACCCTTCCACCTCCTCTTATTAGCATGGAAATGACATTATTACACTTCTTATTGTCAGACTTCTACCAGAGCCTTCTCTCCATTTTATCACCTCTATCACCCTCCATGTACCCACTATATTATATATACTAATCCTCTGACATCTCCCCATCCAAGCACTATCTCTGTCTCTATACATTATAACCCTAACTAGGCTCCCCCTTGAAATTTTGGCACTTGAAATGCTGAGTGTTAACAAGCCAAAAACAAAATAATAAAAAAAAGTGAAACTACAGAAGAAGGGCAAATCTCAAATATTGCTCTTCTCCTTTAAACTGTTTTTCAACAGAACAAGTTCCCATGCACACCCTGATGTGGAGGCAAGCCCCCCACACCCCCTGACCTTATATATACCAACTCCAAGATCACCATACCTCAGAGAAAAGGGAATATTTCAAGAAATGTCCATTTCATACTTAGTATATGTAAGTCTATTTTTTTGACATTCAGTCTCCATGTTTTGGGTCTTGTTTGAGCAGGTCCCAACATTTCCAATGGTTACCCCCAACTATCTTGCAGCCTCATGATGCCGATTTCTAATCTCTTAACACTCTCCTTAGCATGCCAGCTTACTATTTTTTCTGTCACTTTTGTAAATCAGTTTGTGTGTACACCTTTAACAAGCTTCTCAGTCAGTAAGCACATGCCTATATCCACTGAGCACATGGGAGATGTGAGTGCCATTTTGAGTGAGCAGCCAGACTGCGAGCATGCAAGTATGTAGTCAGTTAGTTAGATAGTTTGTTTAAGTTCAATGCTCATGCCTTTCATCCTTATGTATTTGTATACAATAAACTACTTAAATGAACACCCAAGCCTGAAACACTTCTTAATGCACATAAGGAGAGCAACAACTTTAGCCTTCACTCTATTCATTACATATATTTTGCCTCTTTCTCATCCATGTCAGGAGTCCTCCAACCCTACTCAGGCCCACAACAGGCAAATAAGAAAACACAATCTTCCAAATGACATCAGCAATAAACTCTTTTATGCTACTAGGTAACAATTTATTTTGCAAGCCATACTTCTACTAAGGTCACCAATCCCCATCTCTAAAATTAAGGATCTTCTCTCAAAACTCCAGTGTCTCCTACTCAAACTTATACATTCAGGAGCTATTCACTCAAACGTAGAACCACCTCAACCCAGCCCCCAATTACAGAACCCAATCACCCATTATATCAGAAATAAAGACCTTAAAACTGCTTGCCTTAATGCATGCAGTCTTAATAATTAATGGACCAGTCTTGAAGCATGGTTTGTAACAGAAAATACCTATATTATTGCGATTTCAGAACCCTGGTTGAAGGATAATTGCTACCCCTCTACTATTATATGAGTTATTATTATATTAGTGCATGCAACATTTTAGCAACACATTTTGTCTTTTTTTTAATGTTAAGTGTATAGATTCATTGTGTAGTGGTTCCCTTACAGCATTCGATTAGATAAATGTGTGAGTTATTTTAAATTCAACATAAATGTGTGACAACCAATGAGAATGGATGGTAAAGCATAAAGGAAGGAACATTTGTGAACTTTGTTTGTCTGATAAAGTTTTACACATTGCGAAATGAAAGCACTAACCAGCTTTTATTGTTTTATGTATTAAAGTGGTGTTTGCACCTTTTGAGTACTTGTATACAGTTTACAGTCGTTCTTGAAGCTGTTTCTACATCCGTTGACTGCCTTTGGGATTTTTTTATACATTTAACTTACTTTGGATCCAGCATCAGTTTCCCTTTCAACAATAACTGTACATTGTCTGAATATACATATTAATAATTATATATATATATATATATATATATATATATATATATATATATATATAAGCCAAATTTTGCAGAAATTAAAAAAGTGCTCAGTGTTTAGAGAGGCGCTCTACATTTCTTTGTTTCTATCATTTTCTATTTAGCAAAAATGTAGTATATCTTGTTTGATACATACCTCCTGGGGTGGAATAGCAAATGATATTGTTCTTAGGTCAACTCGTCGAAAAGAGTCAGTGCAGGGAAGTATCCAGAAAATACCTAAAATTGACATGTATAATATTATAATGTTATTGAAGGCAAGCAGAAGTTCTGATAAAAGTAAAAGCAGATCAAAACTCTGAAGTGCAGTCCCTGTATAACTGTTACTCTACAGTGCTCTGCTCTTTTTATATATACTCCACCTTTAAACTGCTGATACCTCAGCCTGACCTTCTTTTATGACAACTACAAGACCAGTTAAGACTTTTGTTTAATTTAGGAGCTAATAACATTTTTCTTTTATTTGAGGCCTTTACTTATTAGAATCAAATCACTGAAGGTTGAACGTCGAGCTGGCACCTCGGCGTTCGTGAAAATCTACTGCCAGTCATTAGCGGACCGAAGTTCTGCTGTGGTGACACCTAACCGGGAAAAGCCGAAAGACAACAACAACTTATTAGAATCAAATTAGTAGTAAATATATATACAAAATGCCAAAAAGTTTGCTGACTGGATGTTACACACTCAAAGGAATTTTTACAGAAGTCCCACTTCTCAGAAACTCCATGTTATTATGCTTTTAAGTGTTACAGAATAGTCTGTGTGGAAGTAGTAATCCAGACGTTCCAGTCCAGAAGTCATACTCTGAATGTTCCAGTTTTATTACCTTACTATTTTTGCAATTCCTTATTTATTGCTTGTTAGGCCCTTTTTACCACTTTCTGAGTTCTCCCTTCATTCTTTTTACTTCTATATACCTATTGTGACATTCCATCTTTTTTCATACACAGTGATGACTCCTATATTATCTGCTATTCCTTATTTGCTACATGATTTAACTATGTAGTGCTCTGTACTATAGCTTTGAGAGCTTCCCAGTCCCCTGCAATGTTGTCTGGCACGTTATGACATGCCTGCTACCAACATGTGAGAAGTGGTGCTGATAGCAAATGGAATCCCCTGCAATGCAATATTGCATATCAAGGCATAGTAGCTACCCGCATGTGAGATGGATAATCAACAGAAGTAATCTCATGTCATGTTGTCCGTCATGTCAACACATCCCAATACCCTCATATGAGAGATGACATCATTTCCGGGAGGCTATTCCCTGTAGTGCAGCAACATCATTGAAAACTAAATACAGGCTAACACTGAAGATAGTTTACAGACAAGTT
Organism: Protopterus annectens; assembly: GCF_019279795.1. Taxonomy (NCBI): domain Eukaryota; kingdom Metazoa; phylum Chordata; order Ceratodontiformes; family Protopteridae; genus Protopterus; species Protopterus annectens. The sequence continues at coordinate 374,601,443 of NC_056735.1, forward strand.
TTTTAGATAACTTCAGTCTTTTACTGGATGAGGTATTATGCAATGCAAATGAATGTTTGGCAGAAATTTAATTTTTTAATATTCAGGAACTACCATGCCAATGCGCTATCATCATCATCTTTCGGCTGTTCCCGTTAGGGGTTGCCACAGTGGATCATCTATTTCCATTTCCTCCTGTCCTCTGCATCTTGCTTTGTCACACCAACCACCTGCATGTCCTCTCTCACCACATCCATAAACCTTATTGTAGGCCTTCCTCTTTTCCTGTTACGTTAGCTTCATCCTTAGCATCTTTTTCCCAATATACTCAGCATCCCTCCTCAGCACATGTCCAAACCAATGTAATATTGCCTCTCTGGCTTTGTCTCCAAACCTTCCAACCTGGGCTGACCATCTAATATACTTATTCCTAATCCTGTCCACCCTTGTCACACCCAGTGCAAATCTTAACACCTTTAACTCTGCCACATCCAGCTCTAACTCCTGCATTTTTGTCAATGCCACTGTCTCCAACCCATATAACATAGCTGGTCTCACTACCCTCTTGTAGACCTTCCCTTTCACTCTTCCTGGTACTCGTCTGTCACAAATCACTCCTGACACTCTTCTCCACCCACTCACCCCTGCCTGTACTCTCTTCTTCACCTCTCTTCCACACTCACCATTACTCTGAACTATTGATCCCAAGTATTTAAACTCATTCACCTTCACCACCTCTACTCCCTACATCCTCACCATTCCTCTATCCTCCCTCTCATTCACACACATATATTCTGTCTTAGTCCTGCTGACTTTCATTCCTCTTCCCTCTAGAGCATATCTCCATCTCTCCAGGGTCTCCTCCACCTGTTCCCTGCTCTCAATACAGATCACAATGTCAACTGCAAACATCATAGTCCATGGGGACTCCTGTCTGATCTCGTCTGTCAACCTCACCATTGCAAATAAGAAAGGGCTCAGAGCTGATCCTTGATGTAATCCCACCTCCACCTTAAACGCATCCGTCACTCCCACCGCAGACCTCACCGCTGTCAAACTACCCTCGTACATATCCTGTACCACTCTTGCATACTTCTCTGACACTCCCGACTTCCTCCTAGGCGCCCTGTCATATGCTTTCTCTAAGTCTACAAAAACACAATGCAACTCCTTCTGACCTTCTCTGTACTTCTCCATCAACATTCTCAGAGCAAACATTGCATCTGTAGTGCTCTTTCCCGGCATGAAACCATACTGCTGATCACTAATCATCATGTCCCTTCTTAACCTAGCTTCCACTACTCTTTCCCATAACTTCATGCTGTGACTGATTAATTTAATCCCGCTCTTGTTACTACATCTCTGCACATCACCCTTATTCTTAAATATTGGTACCAAAACACTTTTTCTCCATTCCTCAGGCATACTCTCACGTTCCAAAATGTCATTAAACAATCTGGTTAAAAACTCCACTGCCATTTCACCTAAACACCTCCATGCTTCCACAGGTATGTCATCTGGACCAACAGCCTTTCCATTCTTCATCCTCTTCATAGCTGTCCTTACTTCCTCCTCGTCCATGCTAATCCATTGCACTTCATGATTCACTATCCCCACATCATCCAACCTTCTCTCCCTCTCATTCTCTTCATACATCAACCCCTCAAAGTACTCTTTCCATCTCCTCAATACACTATACCAACATATATTCAGCAAAAATGTTATGTAGCTTTAAAACAAAAGCAGTAATTATATGAAAGTTTTACTGTTAATAGGGGTCTGTCAGATAAACCAGCATTTCATAATGCTTGTAAAATCTCACATACCAGGTCTAGAGTTACAGAAGACACAATTACTTTAAATGTCACATTATTTTAAAAATACAGTGCATAGAAAACACTTTTTTCTTTATATGTTTTATCAGAAGTCTTATACAAGATGGGTAATTATGCCAGATGAAGCAATGGCAGACACAGAATTCTGTTAAGGCAATTTAAATAAAAGTTAATGTTCGGTGTTAATGGGAGCATGTTAGTTAAATCAACAATTACTAATGCTTGTAAGATTTTACATACCAAGTTTATACTCACAGAAAAATATCGTTATTTTAATTATTAAGTTGCCTTTAAAATGCAGAGCATTGAAATACCTATCTTTTTATCTATATTATCTTAGAGAGAAAGGATAGTAATCCGTGTGAAACAATGGTCACTACAACATTCTGACATGGTGTTTTAAATAAAAGTTAGAATTCTGATCAAAGTTTTACTTTAACAGGACTCTATCAGTTAACTCAATATTTCATAATGCCTGTGAGAACTCACATATCAGGTCTGGATTCACAGAAGGTAAAAATATTTTAAAAATATTAAATTGTTTAAAAATGTAATGTGTAGAAATAACTGTGAAACAATGGTATTACCCAGCCTCATCAGTCCTGCACTTATACTGTGTGAATTCTTTCAATAGGGAATACAAATTACTGAAAGAAGAATAAAACATATAGGGTGGTATTCATAGTCCTGTGATTTGCACTTTTGTAGCTTTTGTTTGTGAATAGCGTGGCTATGCCTATATGCAAATATATTAAGCACAAGTCATTTCTGTTAAATACATCAGTGTGAACGCTTTTAGAAACAGATGCCCACTTTCATGAAATGCTTAAAGTTGATGAGCAATGTTTTAAAAATTGTAAAAGTACTACGTAGAAACAGTAAAGCTTGACCAAGTTAGATTTTTTTTCAGATATTATTTGCAAGCGTGGCTGTGAGCAAGCCTGTTAAAAGTATTGACAGATATTTGAAATGAATATTGCCCTATGCAGCTATTTATAATGAGTTTAAAAAAATATAAAGGGGCTTTATGAATTTTCTATAGTGGTGTCCTTATGTGGACACCCTGATGGTTGCACTAAAAGATGGAAAGAAAAAGAGAGAAAAGATGGAATAGTGGGGGAAATAACAAAGAGGTGCACACAAAAGGAACACATCAAGGGGGTTGTACTGAAGTAGTAGGAGAGGAGGGGGTCTATATTTTTGGCATGCAATAGACCTCCTATTTTTTTTCATATCATATTTTATCATGGGTCACTTCACCACCCAACTGACATATGATCAGGTTGCGAAGAATAAATGGCCTCTGTGAATTGCTACCTGCACTTACGAGCAAACAGTGCCAACTGACTTAATGCATAAGGCACTCACAGGAGTCATAAGCCATGGCTCCAGTGGATAGCCTTTATAACCTGAAAAAAGGAGAAAAGAGTGGAGATACAATAAGGGAAGTGTGATTTCATGCTAATCATTGCATTTTTCTAATAATAACTAATTATTTAGCTATAATTAAACTTTCCGCTTACCAACAAGGTGACTATGGGACATCCTATTGTGCAGGAAGAGAAGGCAGAGTCTGCCAAATATGGGAATCATGGGCACTGCAAGGGTGCAAGGGTACTGGGCTTACATGTTTGTGATGAACCCCCATACGTCACACACTACCCAGCAATTAATGGAATGATAGCCCTTCCTGTTTTGCTACTGCTCCCCCGTGGACCTGATGGGGCCCTAATGGCACCATGGGTGCAGTCTATCATATGAAGCACCTCACGGAAATCTGCCATTCCATAAAAGGCATTCATAGTCTGGGATCAGTCCTAGGGTGACATGGGAAATAGATGCACTGATCCACACATGCCAAAATTATACCGAGGACCAGCTGAAGTATCATCAAGGCAGAAGCCTGAGGAATACCCATCATGTCCCCAGTCTATCTCTGGAAGGTCCTTATGGCAAGTATAGTGAGGTCTAGTATCCACAGGTATAGGAAAATAACACATCTCCCAAGCTAAAGCTGTTACAATGTCCCAGATCTTACAACATCCCAGTCCACTCTAAATTTATCAAGGGTTTCCTGATTATCAAATGTATATGTCAATATCTTCACCTTCTTGGCCAGTGAGCACCACTGAGAATATGTGGTCTTGGTTCAGCCAAGAAAAGCAGTGCACACTAAGAAACACCTAAGCTATCAGCAAGAGACAGTGTCTTCACTTATTGCAAAGTAGATAGAAAAGGGATGATTCTGCCTTTTTTAATGCATCTGTGGACAGTGTTGAAATTTTGTCAAAATATGACTATGAATCACAAACAAGTAGGAAGAGGGCTTATTAGTATAACACCTTTTTCATCATTTCCCATTTCTACTTTATTATTCCTTCATATGAATATATTTATTCTAGACCATTGTGCATAAGCAAAAATGGTCTCTATGAATCACTGCAGAATTGCCTTTAAAAGCAAACAGTGCCAATTGCCTTAATGCATTTACCTAATGGCTATAAATGCTGCTCATAACATCTTTTGCCATTCTTTACAGATCTAGAGGTCCCAATTGTGTAAGCACTAACCAGACAGAAGTCTAATCTGAGTAACAAAATATGTCAGCTGTGCAATCCAGACAGGGCCAGAGGTTGTATGTGCCAGTATTAGCTAGAGGGCTTCAAGAAACCTAACCTCTAATCGGGCCAGGCTTACCCACTTAAAAAATAAGAAAATATTGCCAAACTACTACCCCTTAATAAAAACATTATATTACAGATAAAAGGGATCTATATCATATAGTCGAAGTGTCAAAACTGTATCGAACCCAAAAGTTTGAAAACTGAATACTCCGAACACTCAGAACAGCGATTTTTTTCCCAGGGAAAAAAATCACTGTTCTGGTACAAAACGCGGAAACACACGAACACTAAATAACTGTTTCTAATGTGGGGGGCTTTGCCCCCCACCCCCCTACTTAACTATACCACCTCCGAGATCGCACCACAGTGGAGGAAGTAGCAAAGCTGCAGAACTGGCCCATCGAATTCTTTCCCTGGGAAAGAATTCAATGTTCTGCGACTTCGTTATTTTCAGACATCAAACTTCCCAGTTCGAAGTTACAGCGTTCAGACTTATGAGCGTTTGGACTTCCGATATTGACCCGATAAAAGCATACAAAGGCATCATCCAGAAGGCATAGATTATTGATCCAGATGTCTCATGTGTGAATCCCCACTGTATTATCAGAGACCAGTCTTATGCGTGTATCAAAATATGCCTTTTGCACAGATTGCGTAAGATGGTAGTAGCTCTGCAGATGAAAAGATCCCACAGCATTTGTCAAAAGAATAGAGGAAGTTTTCCAGTGCCCTGGCCAACCTTCCCCACACCCACCTAACTATATATATATATATATATATATATATATATATATATATATATACCCAACAGCAAGATTGCAATACCCAACTCCAAGATTGCATTACAGTGGGGGAAAAGGGCAAAGTAGTGGTGTTGGCCAAATGCTTTCATACCCTGGGAAAATGCAGTTCGACATATAGTGGTTGACAAATAAAGGTTCAATTAATTAAATGTTCGATTAAGTGATATAGAGCCATAACATAACATTCCATTGTTTCATAACTAAGCAGTACTATGAGTACTGTTTAAAGTGTTGCTGCATTTATTGTTCTATTATGAAATCAATTATATTAGAAATTGCACTGGCAATGATTTCTAACAGAAAAATAAAATTCTGCCTTATGCTGTTTTTTTTTTGTTTGTTTTTTTCGTAAGCTACTGACCTTTGGGGAATTTCTCCTTGAGATTGTATAGGACAGCCTGTATTCAGTCTTCACAGAAAATGAGCATTTCTAAAACACAGAAATCCATTTTTTTTTCAGTTGTAATGTCTAAAATTATTCTACTAGAAGAAATCCATTCTGACACTTGCATTTTTTTAATTTTCAATAAATGCTCAGCATAATTCAGTTGTCTTTTCAAGGACATAAATAAAACATGCAAGCATGACTTCTGCACAGAGAGCGCTTTTTTGTATATGGAATATAAATAATTCTACTATATAAATTATATTTCTGTGTATTGACTGATGTATTTGTATTTTAGGCTGACAAGAAGAGTACCTAGGAAATATAAACAGTCCATTTAAGGGGAAATATAATTTGTCTGTATTTAATCATGTATGCTAAGAAAAATGTGGTGTAAGAAAATGAACAATAGGTTAGAAATTAGCTTAGACTCAACTATTGGACAAATCATTAAAGCAGCTGAATATTTTAAATATAATGTACAGGATTCAGGTAAAAAAACGTCATGCAACATACACACACACACTTACACGCACACACACACACACACACACACACACACACACACACACACACACACACACACACACACACAAGACTCTTAGTATGAATGCTTCAGAATACAATGTGCTGCAACAGAAGCATGGACCACCATGTACAAATAAGAGGAAGCCTACAAAGCATGCCTACAGGGGTTTGACTACAGAGGCATTCTGCATCTGCAGTGGACAAATAGCCACAAAGCCTTGTACATTAACAGTTGTCATAAATGAGACAGAGCAGTAGTTGCACACCACAAATATAGAATTCGTGAATAAAAATCCTACTTTTAATGTTGGCCATTAGGTAGTTAAAAAGTATACAGTGTGTTAGCAGATAGATCGGTGCTGTATGTTAACTGCTATATTTTTTATGTCTAATAGGTTTTCATCTAAGCAAAGCAAAAGGAGGTGGATTTGCAATATATATATATATATATATATATATATATATATATATATATATATATATATATAAAAGACATACACACCTCCAGGCTGGTCAAACACTATGATGCACAGGAAACACTCCAGGTGCAGTTAACAATTGAAAAGACCCCTATTCAAATCATACAGCTAGCTATAGGCCTCTAACTTTTACTCAAGTTGCCCACTCCACCTATCTGGACCTCTTCGAATCTATCAAGATTCAACTCTTTACCCTGATCCTGGGTGATTTTAACTTTCCAAAAATAGATTGGAAGAAATCCTCATGCCAAAACACAAATGCCCAGAGATTCCTTGATTTTATGGATGCAAATGCATTGGGACCAGTTGGTTGACACCCTCACAAGAGGTGAAAATATCTTGGCCTTGGTATTAACCAACACGAGTAACCACTGCAACATCCCTACAGTATCATCATCCCTAGTAAGATCCAACCACAAAGCAGCCACTTTTGAAGTCACCATCTCCCCTGCCCCACCCCCAGCTAAGGTCGAACAAAAACAACTTCTCCAAAGCTGATTATAACCTCCTGAGGTAAGGTATAAACAGCTTTCCAACCCCCTCCCCCTCCATAGGAACTGACACATATGTCCAAACCTACACCAAAGTATTATATGAGCATTTATATAGCTGCATGGAAAACATTGCTGTTCAAGACCAAGAAGGATCAGGTGCCTAATTGGAAGCAATCTCTCCTTAGCCTGAACAAGCAAATAAGAGCACTAGTGAAATCCTCCAAACGAAACTTCAAGTCCAAACTGGTCACATCTACTAAAGACAATCATAAGGCCTTCTTCACATATGTACGCGGTCTCAAGGGAAAAACCCAGATCAGCTCAGAACTAGTGGTCAAAGACACCACATACACAAATGCTGTAGATATAGCCAACTTACTGGCAGACAGGTTCATTGAAAACTTCACCCCACTGTCCCCCCAGTCAGTAAAACAGGACATCCCCAGTACCTGCCCCCCCCCCTTTATCTCTAGAGAGCAAGTCTTCACTGCCCTCTCGAAAGCAAAAAATACAGCCTCCATGGGACCCGATAATCCCAGTCTGCATTCTACATGAACTCAGGCAGGAACTTGCAGCACCATTAGTCACCCTACTGAACCAAAGCCTGATTACCGGTTTCATCCCAGCCGAGTGAAGGACAGTCACTGTCATCCCTTTGCACAAAGGTGGAGCATCCACTGATCCAGGAAATTATACACCCGTCAGCCTAACTAGCCTGATCTGCAAAGCCATGGAGCAGATTTTCATGGACCTCATTAACAAGGACATTGGCAACCTCCAAACATGTGATCCCACACAGGTTGGTTTCATCAAGGGGAGGTCATGCCTGTTAAATTTGGTCGACTTCTTTGAGACAGTCACCAAGGCCATGGATGAGGGAAAGGCAGTGCACACCACCTACCTTGACCTGGCCAAAGACTTTGATACTATTCCCCACTCAGGTATAATAGATAAACTCAGTCAACTAGGCATCAATCCATATGTTACCAGATAGGTAGCAAGCTGGCTAACTGATAGAACCCATCTAGTCAAAATAGGGGAAGACACCTCAAGCAGTAGACCCGTAATGAGCGGTGTACCCAAGGGATTGGTCTTGGGGTCTCTGCTGTTTGGGATATACTTTTCTGATGTGCAGGCCAAAACCAGTGGGCTATGGCTGACCAAGTTTGCAGATGACTGCAAGCTGGGTGCTGTCATCAATTCCTCTAGTGATGCTGACATCCTCCAAGTGGGCCTCACCCAAACAAATGACTGATGCCAGGAACATGGCCTCGAACTGAATGCCAAAAAATGCATCATCATCCCCTTTGGGGAGAGTGACATCCTCACAAATGATCACATTGCTAATAAGGTCATAAGCACGCAATCAGTTGTGAGGGACTTGGGCACCCAGGTTGATAGCAAACTGACTTTTGACCACCATATTGCCTCCTTTGTATGGAAAGCTTTCTACATGGCCCACCTCATTAGTAAGGGTATCTCATCCAGGGACAAGGTGGTCATAACATCCCTGTATTCTTCCCTTATAAGACCCATTATTGAATACAATGATCCTTTCTGCATGTACCTCACAAAACAGATGCAGCAGCTGGAGAGACCACAGGGGTTCTTCACCAGGAGAATCCAGGGCCTCAGACATCTACCCTACACAGATAGGCTAAAGGCACTATCCCTGTACTTAGCCTCCTACAGACTCCACAGAGGTGACCTCTGTCTGGCATACAAAGCAATCTCAGACCCCACCTTGATGGGACTGCTGCATATCCAGAAGTCAAGCTCCACTCGAGTAACCTGCACATGTGACCTCAACTTGGTCTGTGATATCAATAGGACTTGTTGTTGGGACAGATTTGTGTCCCAAAGACTCCCCCTTTTCTGGAAAAGATCCTGCTCCACGTCAAGCAGAGTACCTCATTAACCCTTTTTAAGTGCGACCTGGATAACTGGATGAGGAACAGAAAATATACCCCTGTGATTTCACCTGTGCCCCTGCTGGACAGCGGCATATGGTACTGACTTGTTGGAACATGGGCTAAATTCTTGGCTAGGCTTGTAAAGGCCTCAGGGCCAAATAGCCTAGTAACTTCTTATGATCCTATGATCTAAACTATCTAAGAAACTAGAAAAATAATGAGCATTGTAATTAGAAGCAATTTACTAATGTTTACCAGATATTTTAGGATTTTTTTATTTACACAGAAAATCAAATAGAATTAAATAATGCAGACATTACTACAACTACTGATTTTAAAGAAAGTGCAAAAAAAAAAAACAGGTAGCAAAGCATATGTGTTAGTGATATATGAATATATACACATATATTACATTATTTATTTCATGCACTCACACACACACACACACACACACACACACACACACACACGCACACACAGAAAGATGATGATATATGCAGAGTGCTTTTGTATATACTGCTTACATTATTCTGCTGCAAGCATTTAAAGATATCCATTCAATGTTATATATCAGAAGTGCAGTTTTTGCAGATGATTGATCATATGTTCTAAGAAGAAAAGAGTTTTAATTCATAGATTCAACCTCAGATAACTAAAGGATCACTACATTGCTGATTATGAAGACAGGGTGAACAGAGAGGTTTAACTATATTGTGTGTGTGTGTGTGTGTGTGTGTGTGTGTGTGTGTGTGTGTGTGTGTGTGTGTGTGTGTGTGTGTGTGTGTGTGTGTGTGTGTGTGTGTGTGTGTGTGTGTGTGCGCGTGCATGTGTGCAAGTGTGTGTGTATGTGCATGTCAAATCTAAATGGGCAAACACACATCAGGCTGAATAGACTGCAGTGGTGTGAAATTGAGCAACTGTATATTTAAGCAATAGAACATTTGTATGAGTTAAGGAATGTCATCAGGGTGGTAGATAGACTAAGGGCAGGCATGAGAACCAAGGGGGACATTATTGTCTAAGTGGAAAGGTAGAATAATGGATGTATCAAAACGGAGCCATGAACGCTGTGTAATTTGCACATGGCCGCAGTGCACTAGAGATTCAAAACATGCCCTTTTCACAATGCTTTACAATGATGAAGTTGGAATACATAAAGTGAAAGAGGTGTGGGGGTTCAAGGGACTTGCCACCCCCTGCAGAAACCAAATCAGGCAGTGTTTTTTTGTATTGTTTTACCATTGATAAAAAATAGGATCTATTGCTAACAGCTGACTTCTTACTTTTACTGTTTGCTATTATTTTCTACCACTTTAATATGTAGTCACACTATTTTGTTTGCTGATATGGTGGCCACTCATTTTGATGGTTGTCCACTCATGGTATAATATTTTATACATAAACATACACACACATTTATATGTATACATCTATATATCTAACTATTTCTATATCTACGTATATATATATATATATATATATATATATATATATATATATGTGTGTGTGTGTGTGTGTGTGTGTGGGCCTACAAACTTTATTCCAGCAGCCCATATGTTGACCTCAGAAACATCGACCACAAAAGGACAACAAACTAAACATCGATCCATTGCATGCAGGCACCAAGAAAGATCCGTGACACATGCAATTTTCACACAAACACATACACCAAAAAAAAGCAAATAACATAATTTCTTGTAGGGTGCAAGCTCACGTCCATCTCCTGTGGGGGGGGTGCACCCCACATATCTCCTGCTAATTATATAGGTTCAACGGTTCATAGAAGCTTACTAGGCTAGTGGTCCTAGAGCCCTTATAAGCCTAGCCATATTTATCCCAAGTTGCCCCAATTGTCAGTGGTTAGTTGTGTGAAGTTCACAGAGGTAAGGGTCTATGGTAGTTAATACTGACTTCTTCTCTCTAGGAGGGACATGGGCACCACCCCAGGAGTGAATCTGTGGTCACCCATCCATTGGGCACCACCCCAGGAGTGAATTTGTGGTTACCCATGCATTGATCTAGTTTGCATTAGAAGAGGGTCAGGAAGGGACTCTATTTCACATGAACTGGAAGCTTGTTCCAGAGAAGTGGCAGTCTCTGGGAGATGTATCTCTCTCTCTAGCATGACCTGCTCATGTCAGAGGCTAGGTTAAGATCCCTGGAGCGAGTGACCCTTGTGCAGTTTGATTTATAAATGTGTAGTATTTCCATCAGGGCTGGGTTAGAGACTGCCCTGTAAGCCAGGCACAGGTCACCTCTTAGCAACCTGTAGGAGACAGAATACAGTGACAGGACTTTCAGTCTTTCCACGTAAGACTTCTTTTGTGTACCTTGTAATTTCTGGTGAGAAGCCTCTGTGGTCTCTCCAACTGTTGCAGGTGTCTGGTGAGGTACATGCCAACAGGAGCATTGTATTCAATTACTGATTTGATGAGGGCCAAGTATAATGGAATTAGAACATCCTTAGATCTAGATGCGATGCCTCTACTTATAAGATGTGCCACACTGAAGGATTTCCTTACTACTGTGGATACGTGATGGTCAAACTTCATATTGCTATCAACCTGAATACCCAGATTATGTACCACTGAGTCTACACACAGCGGGGTGCTGTCAATAATGTAATTAGCAGGATGTCAGCTTTCCCAAATGGAATAATAATGTATGTTTTTGCATTTAACTTTAATCCATGGCTTTGACACCAATCATTTGTCTGGATTAAGCCTGTCTACAGTATATTAACATCATTGGGGGACTCAATGATTGTTCCCAATTTGCAATCATCAGTGAACTTGGTCAGCCGGGCGGACATGGTGGTGTAACGGTTAGCATTGTCACCTCACAGCAAGAAGTTCTCTGGTTTGATCCTCGGCTGGGGTGCCTTCTGTGTGGAGTCTGCATGTCCTCCCTGTGGTCACGTGGGTTTCCTCCAGGTGCTCCGGTTTCCTCCCAAAGACATGCTGTAGGTGGATTGGACACTCTAAATTGGCCCTAGGCATGAGTGTGTACATGTGAGTGCCTTCTGTGGAAGGTTGGGTGCCGGGCTGGCAACTCGACACCGTAAAACTCTACTGCCAATCATGAGCGAACAGGTGATCCACTGTGGCAACCCCTAACCGGGAAAAGCTGAAAGAAGAAGTGAACTTGGTCAGCCACAGGCCATCCAAGTTTGCCTGGACGTTTGAGAAATAAATTCTGAATAGTAAGGGGCCCAGCACAGAACCCTGTGGCATGCCACTGGTGACTGGCCTTTTGCTAGAAGTGAAGTTATTCACTTTGACAGTATGTGTCCTGTTAGTGAGCCAGTTTTCTACCCATCTTGTAATGTAGGGGTTAATTCCCAATTGGGAGAGTTCCTCTATAATACATGAGTGGGGAATTGGGTCAAATAACTTGGCTAGATCCAGAGCCTTGGTGATTTTGTCGAAGAAGCCAACCATGTTTAACAGGCATGATCTAACTTTAACAAATCTGAACTGGGTTGGGACCATAGTTTGAAGTTACCTATGTCCTTGTCAATACAGTCCATACTGGTTCTTTCCATGACTTTGCAGAGGAGGCTAGTCAAGTTTATGTGCCTATAATTCCCAGGATTGGTTGATGTTCCCCTTTGTGCAGAGGGATTACTGTTGCTGTCTTCCATCCTGCCGGAACCTAGCCAGTTCGCAGGCTGTGGTTAAACAGGAATCCAAGTGGGTCTGCTACGTCATGTTTTAAGCTCTTTAAAAGACAACCTGGGATGATGTCTAGTCCCATTGATGCCATGTTTTTGGCCTTAGAGAGCGCCAAGATGACCTGGTCTCTTTAGATGATAGGCTGTAGAATGGTGGCAGGTATACTTTGGGGGGGGGGGGGTGACAGGAGGGGACAGGGGTGAAGTTTGCTCCAAATCTGTAAGCTAGCAGGTTGGCTATTACCTCCAGTTGAGTATGGGTGGTGCCATCCACAACCAGTTCAGTGCATAGCTGGGTATTCCCCTTTTAATTTTCAGATGTAGTTAAAGAATGTCTTGTGATTATCCTTAATTGGAAGGCTATTTTACTTTATAATTAGCTTTGAATGACTTGACAAGATCTCTAATTTGCTTGTTTAGGCCAGAGAGGAATTTGTGTATACATACTAACTCCAAAATCCCTCAATCCATAGGGAAAGGAAATATCTATTCCTCTACCTGGTGATTGTTGCTCTCATACACCTGTCAGTTATCTGTAAATATCAACCAAATACAGTTGATTTAACAGATGTTGATAAACAAGCGTTTAGACCATATATATATATATATATATATATATATATATATATATATATACATATATATGTGTGTATATATATATATATATATATATATATATATATATATATATATACATATATATATAAATATATATATATATGTATGTATATACATATTTATGTGTGTGTGTGTGTGTGTCCGTGAGTGCGTGCGTGCATGTGTGTGTGTGTGTGTGTGTGTGTGTGTGTGTGTGTGTGTGTGTGTGTGTGTGTGTGTGTGTGTGTGTGTGTGTGTGTGTTTATTTCCATACTTTTTTACCATGGACATAAAACAGGATGTATTGCTAATAGATGACTTTTTGCTTTTATTGTTTGATGTTATTTTCTACCACTTTAATATGTAGTCACACTATTTTGTTTGTTGATATGATGGTCACTCTTTTTGGTGGCTGTTCACTCATAATATACACATACGCACACACAGATTTATATGCATGCATCTATATATATATATATCTAAAAATATGTGCATATATTTATTTATATATATATATATATATATATATATATATATATATATATAGTTATAGTTATATACATTATATTCATATACATATATAGGTATAGCTGTATAAAATTCTTTACATCTACTATAAAAAGTTATTCTACTGTGAGAATTTAGATCTGTGTATGGTATATTTTAAACATGCTATTTTTGCTGATGACTGATTGTGTATTCTAAGGAAAAACTGGTTTGCTTCTTGGTAGAAGTGCAAAATAACCAATGGATCGCTACAACTGTTTAGATTTGACTAGTGTTAAATTGCCACCTAAAGTACCTAAAATGTAAGCAAAATTATGCATGAAATAAAAGTTGGCTATTATATGCCAAGTGTAATTCCAACCCACTAAAAGCCTATTAATTATATATTTTTTCTAGAAGATATTGTCTTTTGTGAAGACTGAAAATGTGTTTCCATGGAGAAAGCTGCCATTAATGAAGGGCTGTATTAATAAAGGGTTGCTGTCATTAATGAAGGGTTGTTGTGCATTAATGAAGGGTTGTTTTCATTAATGAATATCATTAATGAATGGCTGTTATGCATTTAAATTATTACATTCACAAGCGAGAGCTCAAGTCCAGTAGCTAGAGAATAACAGGACTGGTTTTAACTCTGGTGAAAACTGTCAGTGCCACTATATCTATTCTCAGGCCTGGATTACTCAATGAACACAAACTTTGTATATAACAATAAACAGACAGAAAGTGACATCCTATTTAATTTTTATTTAGGTATGGTGTCTAACAATACTGTAAAAACAATAGTAAAGAAGATACTTAAATATAGACAATTGTCTCAAATAAAAATAGTGGCATACATGTATGCATTGTTTGCGAGGTACATAACACAGGAGTAAGTAAAAAATTTGTCTTGATAATAAATACACACCACCCCTCCATATGTACATGTTTATGAGTTAGAAGATATATATATATAATCATAAAAATGCAGTTTTAAAATATTCACAGAAAGCATATACATTTTTAGATTGCTGATATCAGGTTATGCAGTCTATGCAGACAGATGGGAAAAGTAGCCTTTGTAATATAGCTTTAAGATAAATATTAATGCTTGTCATAGTCAAAAGAAAGGTGATTAAAGAATGAGGTCTGGTGGACAAATTGTATGAAATGTCCATTGTGATAATATTAGATAGTATAGTACACACAGTGGCATGCGGGCCAGATAATATTATCTGCCAGAATCAAAATGCCTTATAATGAATATCTACTTAATTTGGAAAACCCCTACACTACCTGATCAAATGGTGGGTCTACCATAACCTGCAGCTCTTAGTAGCATGAAGAATGTTCATACAGCCTCTATGACTGTTCCACCATATCCTCCTTTTGTCAAGAGCAGTAAAAATACATGCACCTTCTCTGTGGCTGTTCCTTCATACCCTCATTCTCTCAGTATTATGAGGAATAATTCAAAAATTTCAGTGAATGTTTGTCCACACTCTCTTTATTTGAAGAACAGCAAATCCTCATACATAGCATTTGTAACTGTCCCTCCAAATCATTCCACACTCCATTTCATCCTTTGCTGACTATAAATATTATGAAAGTAAAGAGTGTGCTCTTGCTGAATGTGCATACTGAGCTATTACATAATGGAGGGTGTATAGGGCCTACACAAAGCAGTTCACCATCCGACATGAAACTGTGTGTGTGTGTGTGTGTGTTTGTGTGTGTGTGTGTGTGTGTGTGTGTGTGTGTGTGTGTGTGTGTGTGTGTGTGTGTGTGTGTGTGTGTGTGTGTGTGTGTGTGTGTGTGTCGGGGGGTTATTGTAACCCACTGAATCTAATGTGCCTTCTCAGCACTCGGAAAGTAGTGAAGATGCCCCGGCTGGGATATCACAGGGCTCTGACACAGACAGACAATGAGCAGCTTCCATAACTGCTTGAACCTCATTTAATAAATAAATAAATATATAGTCCCTGGGAATAATTTCATTGGTGTTAAATTCTGAGACATAGACTAGTTTGTGAATACAGATCATATTTCTTCAATGGGTTATTATTTGGCCATTCACAGGACTATATAACAGCTGCTGGATCAAAGTAAACCTTCTGTGAGTGATGCTGAGTTTATACAGTTACACTAGGATGGTAAGAATGTAAATGTCCTGGTGTTTGCATACTATCACAGCACACAAAAGTTATATTCTGAGCAATTTATAGATCATAGAGTGAAATTACTTTGCATTAAAATGGAGATCTGCACCAGTGGAAAGCTTACCCTTTTTATGCTAGTTCATAAAGTCGGTAATACTCACGGGGATGGTCAACAGACATGTAGTGTTTTAGCAAGTTGTTTACATCAACAGTTATTCATTCTGATGACTTCCTATTGGTTTTGCCAATATAAAGTATGTTAAATGAGTCACATTTTTGCACATAATTTCATTCAAACGTATAATGATCATGAAAACCACATATATTACTCACAGAATCAACACAATCCATACTGTCTACTACAAATCTACAAATTTTACAATATCTACAAGAGTGCATCCCTCATTCTTTCACAACATAACTTTTTTTCTAGTCTGAAAACATTTTTTCTAACTCTTTCTGAAAGAAATAATATGTAAATTATTTGCTTTTTAATGACAATAGATATAGCCGTTCTCTTACTTTTTTTAAAATACTCTTATTAATTGACAACATTTGTGAATCCTGAAACAATATATTTTTGATAATAACATAATTATAAAACTGTATATTCTTGGCACCACTTTCCCCACCTCAATCCCAGTAATATTAACCATTGTTAAATTTGAATTGATTGCATGGACATATTTATCATCCCTTCCCTCCATAATCTCACTCTAAATAAATTCAGCATCCTCAGGCCTTAGCCTCATGTTATAATCATCTGTAATACATCAATGTTTCTTAAAAGTGCTGTTGTTCACTACAAATATGTGGAAATCATAATTGCCTGACTTTTTATGATGTTCAATTTCAATTTTAGTGATTATTTCAGTAATTCAGGTATTACTGAAACATTCCTTCCTATAAACCTAGATGGCAACTCCACACAATATTCAAGCTTAAAAATCTCCACATCCAAACAAATAATTTTGATGTCTGAATATGTCATTGTACATTTCAAAAAGCAGTCATAACATTAATATATTGACAAAATACTTCAATTCATATTCAGTTGTCATCAAAATCATAAAAATATTGTCAATACAAATGAAAATACACCACCATATTAGTAGTAAAATCACTACCATTAATATATTTTTATTCCCACATGCTAAAATAAATTAGCAAATGTCAAAACAACACTGGCACCAATAGCTACTCTTGAAACTTGTTTAAAATGTTGTCCACAAAAAGTAAAATAATTGTTTTATAACACTAAATGTAATAATTCTTTAACAATCCTAATATTGTCATTTATTAACCCTTTCTTTCTCCAAAATCTATTGCAGTAATTTTTCTTTCTTTATGAGGAATCTTTGTACATAATGACTGAATATTTAATGTCATGAAAATCACTGGAATTTATAATAAAAGTTCCTAATTTATCCAAAATAAAATTAAGATTGTCTTTAACATAACAAGAGATATTAACCAATGAAGTGTTAAGAATTCTCTCAAAAACTAGTGTTAGTGGTACCGTTTTGGAGCATACAGCACTAATAATCTGATGAAAAAGGTATAGTGAAAAGGGTGGCATCTGTTTTAGTATGTATTTTTGAAATCCCAAGCTTCTTTGGAAGGAATTTTTCTAACTGTACAAAAATTCTATATCTCTTTATTAATAATACAATTCACCAGACATATAACAACTCATCTACAAGTTTATAAACTTCTAAAAAAAACTCCAGTTTATTTACTCCAATAAGTCTCATTATAATGTAATAATTGTAATATCCAACTATTATACAATTCATTATTAATAACTAAAATACAGCCCCCAACTGCTTTTATGTAAATATTTCTTGTACTTTTAATCATTCTTCACACTTTTGACCTAAAAAAAATGATAATCTCTTTTACATACCTTTTCAAATATGCTTACTACTGAATGTAAGGCTGGATTGAACAGCCTGTGTGTTTTTATTGTTCCATCAAAATTTTTTTAGGACACACTATTAATTTAGATTTAAGTTCTTGGAACCATTTTCAAACCTTTCAGTTTCTTAACTAAACTTATCCAATCAGCAGGAATAAAAGTAAACCCCCATTTTAACAATGAGAGCCCAACTCCTTGTCCAACATATTCACAATCTTAAATACAGGTATAGCAGTAAAGTTTGTCTTGTAGTCCTATCCATCATATAAAAGATCTGTACCTGTATTTGTCTTCCTGTCAGTCTGTTGTCACTAAAGTAGATATTTTTTCAGATAATTATCAATTACCTCACAGTCTTGGCTGATACACAACAATTCCATCACTATTATTGTCTTGTCTCTGAATTGCACCAAACAGTCATCTGTTGTTGTTGGAAGGGACACTCTCTCAGATAATAGAACCCATTTCAACCATTCTGCCCACATGCGTGTTGATTCTGTTGAAAATATTTTTCTTTTTGTCTTGGTCAATGATTATAGGTTGAGTAACACTGATCCTTAATGATGATTAGTTGTTTCAATTCTCTGGACCTAATTGAAGACTTCTTTTGCTTTTTCAACCAACCAAGAAGAACATACTTCAAAACATGCATTTTCTAAAACTCATTTTCAGCACTGGAAACACCCACCATGATGATATTATACAGTTCATTTATGTTTGAATGGTTTATAGCTATCAATCCACCAATCTTAACAGAATAAGTTGTTTTATTATTGCTGTCCTTCCTATCCTGCAGAAGTTTTTTAATCTTCCTATGTTTAACCTTATGTTCATGATTGTGTGCCTCATGAAATATACCATCATTTTTTTATCAGAGTCACTATTATGGGAGAAAGATTTGATAACAGCAACTAAAGTCTTAATGTTATTCTGAATTTTCTTCTTTCATGAACAATGTAATAAGTTTTAGCCCAGTATTATTGGGCAAGACAACCACTTGCTCAATCAGCTTGGTACACTTTTCAATGCCATTTGGAATCTTCATCAGCAATAAACCCTTTGGGAAATACTTTTTAAGTAAATATCTCACAAAACAAATCTCCATAATGAACTCTTAAACTGAAATGTTTTCTTTTGTAAATCACCCAGTAATAAATCCACATCCACAATAGTCACTCAGGTCCTGGGAAGCTGCTATTGAATGTAGCATAAGACCAGTAAGAACAGTCAAATAATTATTCTCATCCTCACCACCAGTCCAAGATTTCTTAGCATTAAAATTCACAAAAGCAAAAGGACAAATAATGAGCAGTAGCAATGTATTCAAAACAATAAAAAATAACTAATGATACTAGGTGAACCACCAAGGAAACACAGATAATTTAATGAGCAACATTAAAAGTATGTTACTGCATTTGTCCTATTCAAACTTACAGGACTTCATTGGGTAACATACCAAATTTGCAACTATTTTATACAATACTTAAAAGACATGTGACAACATTACACCAATATCTACACAGCACATTATTACCAACTTCTTGCTGTGAGGTCCAGTTTGGTTGAAATTACCACACTGGAAGCCAAAAATGTATCTGCTTGCAATAAAATTTGCCAATACTCAAAACAGGAAGCTTGAAATGATGTGATGAGTTGTTTTTGGTACATTATTGGCATGCGTTTTTTAAATATTGTATTTAATAGTTGTGAAGTTTTGGTATGTTGTCTGAGGAAGTCTCCTAGGTTTAAATAAGATAGAATTACTAACATATTTGTATTGTTGCTCATTTAATTATTCACGGTCCCTTGTCTGCTCACCAAGTATCATTAGATATGGTTTACTGGGATACAGGACAAAAAAAATTCAACTTGCTAAATATGAACTAAGGATTGCTACATTCAGTATAGGTTCACTAACAGGACAGAGCTTGGAATTGGATGACATGATTTTATTTTATTTATTTATTTACATTTGTTGACCAGGAGTGTCCGACTGTACGTAGGTCCATTTTCAGCGGAGGCCCGGGGAGAAAAGCTCCACAGTTAAAATAAACAGACAGTAGTTACATTGGATTACATAGCAATTAACAATTTAACATAGCAATTACTTACAACATATTTACAGATGAAGAACATAGTACATCAGTAGACAACTAGAATCTTTATCTGTGAAGTACATAACAGACATTAACAAATGTTACAATGAGACGTTCCTGCTGTATAATAAGTACTAGGCTTATGAGCATCTAAGCTTGCTATAATCAAGGTAGTTAGTGGAGTGGAAAGAAAGGTAGTGGTTGGATGGGGTGGGTGATATTAGAGTGGGAGTTGCAAGGGCATAGCCAGCATGTTTTTAGGTGCGCTTTTAGTAAAGTTTTGAAGTGGGTGCATGATGGTACAGAAGTAATTGTGGGTGGAAGGGAGTTCCATAATTTGGCTATGGTGCAAGAGAATAGTGCTTCACCAGCAGAGTTATTGGCTTTAGTGATCTGCAAGTGATTTTTGTTGCTGGACCTTAGTGGTCTGGTGGTGCAATAGGGTTGGAGTAGATTCTGGAGGGATGGGACATTTAGTGGATGGTTTACTAGTTTGTGGGCGAGTGAGAGTTGATACCACTGAAGGAGGTGAGGGAGTTCAAGCCAGCCCAGTTCAGCAAGTGAGAGACAGTGGTGACTACAGTAGGATGCCCCTGTGGAGAATTTGGCGATTTTGTTGTAGCAAGTCTCTAGCTTGTTTAGATCACATTGCCTTATGTTGGTATATATTGGAGAAGCATAAAGTAGGGTGGAGATAAGGTGGGAATTTGCTATTGAAATATTTGCTGCTTTGGTGAGAAATTGCCTTATTTCTGTATAACACTCCTAGTTTTTTGTGGACTTTTTTTATGGTCATGGATATGTGAATGTCAAATTTTAGTTTATTGTCTATTTCCACTCCTAGCAATTTGGTGTGTTCAGTTGAGTATATAGTGGTGTTGTCTTTTGCTGTGATGTTAAAGTGAGAGTTGTTTTGAGTATGTTTGGTGGGTTGGAAGATGAGTAGTTTAGTTTTGTTTGGGTTGAGTATTAATTGGGCATCGGATAGCCAAGTTTCAACAGAGGAAAAGGCTTCCTGTGTGACATTTTGCAGTTTGGGTAGGGACTGGGCTGAGCAGATGATGGTTGAGTCATCTGCGTATTGTATGAGTGTGCCATGTTTGGTGGCAGAGGCTAGATTATTGGTGTAAACAGAGAAGAGTAGGGGTCCAAGGATGGATCCTTGGGGAACCCTTATGGAGACAGGTAGTTGGAGAGATATGTCATTCTGCCATACAACGGATTGTGGGCGTTCAGACAGGTAACTCTGAAACCAGTTCGTGACTGATTGAGAGAAGGATAGGTTATTGAGGACAGAGATAAGTTGTTTGTGTGGGACCATGTCAAATGCTTTAGATAAGTCTAGGAAAGTAGCAGAAATAGGCTGGCTATCATCTGTACCCAGGAGTCAAGATTAAAGGGCAGTGCAACTAAGTCACTTGGCTTGGGATCCAGAGTTAACTACTCAGAACGTGGACAGACTAGAAATGCTGTGGGAATTGTGGTGAGGGAGAGGCTTTAGAAAACAGTGTGGAAGTCATCAGAAATAGTGACAGACTCATGGCAATTACATTCCAGTGTAAGGATAGGGTAGAATTCATAATCTCCACCTATGCCCAAACCAGGGTTGTGGCAGCAAGGAAAAGAGTGCATTCAGACAGCAATTGCAAGACCTCCTAAATAAAGAAGGATGATACGAGTTGGTGCTGATAACTGGAAACCTAAATGCACATATCAGAATAGGCAGTACAAGATAATGAGGACTGTCTGGGTCTATATGGGTGGGCAACAGGAATAAAGAAGGAGAGGCAATTCTAAAATTATTTTCTGAAAATTAGCTTGATGGTGGGCAACACATGTTTCAGCAAGACAGACAGTTACAAGATCACATACAGGAGTGGCCAACATGCAACTCAGATAGACTATTTCTTAGTAAGGAATAGGCACTGACGTAAAATCAATGATTACAAAGTCGTCCCCAGGGAAACAGTCAACCCACAACATAAACCACTGTTGGCCACAATCAGCAGCAAGAAACAGTCAGAGAAGGCTTTAAGGTAAGTAGAGACTAGGCTGAACACCTGAAACTTGACTGCATAAAAAACACATGAGTTCAAAGGAATACTTAGGGCTCTAGATCCTCAGGAAGAAAAAGATGAAATCAGTGTACTTTTTGATAAATGGCAGGGCCTCAAAACAGCATGTGTGAGGATTACAGAACAGATATGCAGCAAAGGTACGGAAATAAGATAGATAAGGAAAGCTGGTGGTGGAATGCAGAAGTTCAGGAAGCTATAAAAAGAAAGATGGAGTGCAGGAAAAAGTGGGGAATAGAAAAGATGGACCACGCTAAGAAGGAATACCAGTTCACTAACAAAAAGGCTAAGAGAGCAGCTTCATTAGCGAATCACAAAGCATCAGAGATACTGCGCCATCTTTTGGAAAGTGACCCTGTAGATGACACAAAGAAATTCTATCAGGTTACAAGGCAAAGGCAGAAAGATAAAGAGGATAGTCATCAGACACCCTTCATAAGGGATGTCAGCAACAATCTGCTCAAAGGCAAATAGAAGGAGTACTCCCAGCAGCTTCTGAATGAAGGAAACCCTATAGAACCTGTACTGCCGCAGAAACAGCCCACAATGAAAGAAGAACAGGAACACACTATAGAGAAAGTAAGAACAGCACTAAGGAAAATAAAGTCATGGAAAGCAGCAGACACAGCTGAAGTCACTGCAGATATGAACAAGATGGGTGAGTTAGGGAAGAAATGGCTCCTGAAGGTACTCATAGCAGTACAGAGAGAAAGGTATATCCTAGACAACTACAGATTAAGCATACTACTGTCATTGTACAATAAGAAAGGGGACATTCACAACTGCAGGCAGTATAGAGGTATCAAACTCCTGTCACACTGCAAGAAAGCTCTGGAGAAGGTAAAAGATGAATGAATATGCAGAGTAGTGGAAAGTAAGATGGGAGGTGAGCAGTCCAGATTCAGATCTGGATGTAGCACAGCTGACCCAATGTTTGCAGTCAGAGAGATAGTTGAGAAGAAGCTACAGATTAGGAAAGACTCCAACTGGACATTCCTAAACTTGAATAAAACATATGTCAAGGTTCCAGGAAAGCTGATTTGGGCAGTCCTGTGATGGTTTGAAGTCCTGAAAACATTGGTAGCATTACTGTAGGCTATGTACAAAGATCGAATGACACAAATACGGTGTTCGGACTTACAGTGGAGTTTGCAGTGGGAGTGGGTGTGCATCAAAATTTAGCTCTGAGACCACTGCTGTACTACATTAGCAAATAGGTCAAGGAGGACAAATAAACCAAGCTAATGTATGCATATGATGTGGCATTACAGGCAGACTCTGAACAGGAAATTAAAAGGATAGGGGAAGAGAATCCAAAACTGAAGGCATGCGGGGTGTAGCTGAGTACAGATAAAATGGTTTTAATCGCAGCAAATGGGTGAAATCAGCAGAAGATGATAATAAAGACAGAAGGGAAAATAGTGAAACAAGTTAACAGCTTTAAGTATCTTGGAGGGGCAATTGAGGAGACGGAAATATGAATAAGGAGGTCAAAGCTAGAATGAAATGGGGTTGCAGCAAACTGGCACATAATGTCATGGGTAGTGTATGACAGAAGAATGCCAAAGAAGCTGAAAAGTAAGGAGTACAAAACAGTGATGCAACCAGTGCAGATTTATGGTGCAGAAACCTTGACAGTGAAAGCAGAGTAGTTGCAGAACTATAGGTGATAGGGATGAATTGTCTGAGATGGGTGGTAGAATGCACACTGTTGGACAAGTGAAGAAATGAGGACATCAGAACAGAAGTACAAATAGTTCTGACTGCAGACAAGGTCAAAGAGAACAGATTACAGTGGTTTGGGCATATGTTCAGGAAAGCAGAAAATAATTGGGTAAAGAAAATTTGACACAGATAGGAAGATGGTAAGGGGAAACTAGGGCATTCACTGAAGAGATAGATGGATTGTGTTTGATAAGATCTGTGACAGTCAGGCATGGCTGCTTATTATGGTAGGAGAGTGGATATGAATCAATAGAAAGATGGCAAAAGTAAAAGTGACACCCAACTATGTGCAGAAAATGTGAAAAAAGGGACCGTATGAAGAATATCTATTTATATATATATATATATATATGTGTGTGTGTGTGTGTGTGTGTGTGTGTGTGTGTGTGTGTGTGTGTGTGTGTGTGTGTGTATGGATTCACTTCAGAAGTGCAAAATACTGAAATCTCGAATTTCAGTATCTCGAGCCCAAGAAGTTGAATCCACAAAACAACGAAAACTAAAAACCGTGAAATTCAAAACCTCGAATACCGGAGATTTTGAATTTTGCGGTTTTACTACATACACACACACACCATCTACCACACAAACACACAATTACTCTACTACATGAAAGCCCCCCTGCACCCCCCACACCCATCCTACTAAAATATTCTCACTCCGAGGTCGCACTACATACAAACACACACAAAACACTACCACGCAAGCTACTTTCTCTTCGCACACACACATCACAGCAACAAAACACACTGACAAACACCACAGCCCCTACCCAAACCCCTTAACAAACACACACACTTACCTGAATACATGACCATAGTGGAACTTTAGAAGCGTGAAATTCAAAACCTCCGGTATTCGAAGTGAATTCATGTGTGTGTGTGTGTGTGTGTATATATATATATATATATATATATATATATATATATATATATATATATATGTGTGTGTGTGTGTGTGTATGAGTGAAGGGCATAAATGACCTCAACTTGCCTGATTTGTTTCATAATTTGACCCATTTTCTTGTGAAATATGTGGCATTCTGGCAAATCATCAAAGTAAGTATTGCAGTCACCAAATAATGGTCAATATATTTGAGTTTTAGACTTAGCCTTCAGAAAAAACAATAATTCAAAGCCTCTTATTTAACAACTTTCTAAGTATATTGAAGAAATATATGTCCCTGATTTTGTTCATCTCTGTTACTTTTTTACCTTTCTCCTTGATTCTTGAACTAAGATATTGTGAGATGTTTGATGTATTGCAGTATGTTGCACACTGTATTCTGAGCCATCTGAGAAGATAAATTACTGTTCTGCAGTTGTTTATTTATTCATTTGATTGTAATAAATCATATGAGGTCTGCAGTCATAATCATACAAGTGTGTGTGTGTGTGTGTGTGTGTGTGTGTGTGTGTGTGTGTGTGTGTGTGTGTGTGTGTTTATACACATACACACACACGCTCTCAACTGTCCATGATTTTGCAAAATATCTCTGATTTTTTGCATCATAGTTATAATTAGGCCTGTTCTTTACAAAGTTAGTGTTTTTTCCTGGCAAATCAGTAAGGATTATAATAACTAAATAATGTGGACATGCATTTGAGGATCAAACTTAATAACCTTGAAAAAAACATGCTAATGCAAGCCTACTTTTCTAACAAGATTCTAAGTATATAAAGGTAGTACTTGTCGCTGATTTTGGTACTTTGTCCACCATTACTTCTTAGATGGGATAGAATCTGTTGAAGGAAGAGAATTTAGGACAACAGCTTCAACCCCCATCATATTATTTGATCAGCAGCAGTCTTACAGGGGAAAAGAAAGGGAGATAGGGGCTGTCAGGGTCAGGGGTTGATGTATGCTTATAAAGTCATTGAAAACTTTTCTTTTTTTCATTTTTACAACTTTACCAAAGAGACTTTCACTACAGAATAATTGGATATATTAAATAAAGGGTTTTCATTTGTTCATAGTACAAAGACTAATTGTGCAAAGATGTTGAGGAAAGTCAAATTGTTTGTTAGAAAATTAAATATACAATATAGTATGAACAACATTAAACTGTTACAGGTTGATTTTTAAGAAGCTTTCCACTTTTATATTTTCTTTGACAACTATTTTACAAACATTTAATAATATTTGTGAGAAAGAAATTTTGAAATTGATCTAGAAAAACTCATGGTGGTTATTTTAATATGAGTAAGCTGAAAAGAAAAGTTTTTAAAGATGTGAAGAATAATACTTTGAGATTTATGAAAGCAGATAAATGGGGGTGGGATAGTGGTTATATACCAACATGACTATGTTAAGTGGGTTGAGCATGTTATGTAATGATTTTGAATACAAGGAAGTTAAATTGTTTGAAATGCTTAAACAGTATGAGTACATAGAAAATGTTTTGTTAGAGTTGGCCTTACAGAACTACATTTTGACACATTTATATGAATTTATACATACTGAGCTTCCTAAAATAGGGATATTGTTTGGGATACCCAAGATTCATTATGGCAGTTACTCTTCACCTGTTAGACCTATAGTATCAGCTCCAAAGAGCTCACATAAGAAATCTCTATTTACATGTGATAGTATGTTGAATACCCAAGATTCATTCTGGGAGCTACTCTCCACCTTTTAGACCTATAGTACTGGCTCCAGGGAGTATAACATAAGCAATCTCTTTTTATGTGGGATAGTATGTTGAACACCCAGGATGCATTCCAGTAGCTATTCTCCACATTTTAGACCTATAGTATTGGCTCCAGGGAGCATAACATAAGGAATATCTATTTACTTGGATAGTATGTTGAATCCTTTAGCATGGGCATTTTCTACTTATGTTGGAGATTCATAGGATTTTTTTATATATATTGAGATGTTCTATGTTTACAGGAGATATGAGATCTTTATTCACTTCTATTAATATGGCTGAGACGCTTGATTATTTTAGACAATATTTAAATAAAAAACTAACATCTGTTTAGAATACTAACATATAAGTGCAATTGTTTTATATTTAATTCAAAATATTATCATCATCTCTCCAGTGTTGCTCTGGGAGCAGCCATCTTAACCAATATTAATCACTTTCAAACAATTTTATATTTTAAAAGGTTTGTTGCTGATTTGCTTTTTATTTGGAAGGGTATACATGATGAATTAAGCATGTTTATTGATAAATTAAACAAAAGTACTGAATTCCTAAGATGAACTTTGGGAACTTCAAAAAATATAGTTAATCTTAGATATAAATATTGTCATGGATAATTTAAAACAGAGTTTTTTCCAGTAGCATTTTTAAAAGTGTACTTTTACTTACAAACAAGGAAAATAGCGGTGTCTTCTTAGGTTACCACACTTTAATAAAACAATGTGGTAACCTAAGAAGACATCGCTATTTTCTTTGTTTTTACAAGTTTATTGGTGAAAAGCTGCTTTTGGTGGATACTTTTACTTACATTTTAATAGTCATCACCAGTATTATGTGAAGAAAAATGTATTTCATGGTCAAATGATAAGGAATGGTAAAGTTATCCCATTAATGATGAATTATTTTTAAAGGAAATTCATGAAGTGATATGTTTATTTGGTCAGAGAGGTTATAATTAACAATTTTTGCATGTTATCAGTGCTAAGTATTAATTTGGTAATACTGCTGAAAAATAATTTTCAAAGCTCTTGTTTACAATGATTTTGCAACTAAACTTGTGTGTGTGTTGGGGGTGTATATCAATAATATTGTAACAAATAGCTTAAGCAAAGAGGCTCAATGGAATTTTTTTTATGAGACTATACATTTAAGGTCATAAATAATGAATAGTGATACTATAAAAGATCAATTTTTTATATTCCTTAAAGGGCATCTGAGATTGTGGCACTAGAAATAAAGCTATTATGCAAAGTATTTCCACAGCTGTTTTTTTTCTTATATATATATTGCAGTGATGTACTATGACATTAAGACTTATCACAACCCTTATATATCTGGACAGCCTCAGTCTTTTTTTGAAAAAGGAGATACATATCCATATTTCATGCATGCATTTCATAAGTTGTATAGTACTGAATAAAGTAAGCATTTCAAGTCATAAGCCAGTTTGTGAGGGATTTCACCGATACCTGTACTGAGATTCCTTTTAGCCTTTGTTGTAAACCTTAGAGTCAGCATAACTGTAGTGACCACTTTAAGAAATATCAATATAACCAGAATAATCACATCCTAGAACCACTCAACTTTAAATATAGTATCAGAGAAGTGAAGTACATCCTCAATCGATATAAAACAGTGCTTGCATTGGGACACCATTGTAACTGTGATGCTAAGAATTTCAACTAAGAATAACTGAAAATCACAACTTTTTAAAACAAGCGTTTCACCAAGGAGATTTGAACTTAGAGGTGGTATAGACAGAAGTGCATATCTGGTAATGAAGCCTGCACAGGGTGAGAGCATGGGGCGACAGCCTCTGGCTTTAAAATGCTTTAAAATGTCCAACTTTTAAAATTATTCTTATTTTAAAATATTACAGGCATCACACTTCCACTAGAAATCCAATTATTATGTAATATGTGAAACAGCTCTTATTCTCTCTTTTTTGGATGTATGGATTTAAGGAAGTATTTGTTCATTATCACCAGTAATAGAGACCGGAAATGCTTCATATTCATATTTTTTTCAGACGTTTGGTGAGATTACAGCAAGGTTAAAATTCTTACTTTTATTGTATTTTATTATTTATATATACATTATATAAATATGCTTCTTATTGTAAATATGATTCATATGATAATTCAACAAGGATGGTTCTCTGCAAACATGTATAGTGGAGAATGTTAGGGTTTATGAAGAAAATTGTCAGTCCTCTGCAAATGATGGTATTACAAGTCACTTGCTCAATCATTCAAACAATGAATCAGCTACAAAACCCACAACCACCCATATTTTTAACTAAGCAAGGAAGCTTCTCAGAAAACTGGAAGCTATGGATCCAAAAGAATGAGTTGTATCTCACTGCATGTGGAAACATTTTGCTGAAATATTCAAAAAAGCAAAATAAACATATTTTTTACAATTTACATATTCTAGAAACTAAAAATGGGAAACAAACTAAGAAGTCTGATAGAAGTGTAGAAATGCAGAGGCAGGCTGCAGAGATAAGTGACATAAAGCAATGTACAAAGGCTCTAAATAAAAATCTGCCTAAGCAGCAGAGACCTCCAAAGCAGACACCCAAGCAACCGCTACCCCAAAACAAAACACATGCAACACATAGCTCACAAAGCCAGTGTGCTGAACAGTCACAGCCCTTAAGGCTAAACAACACACCTGATACACTTGTAATAGGTGACTCTATCGTCAGGCACACTGACGTCCCACTCACCAGGCTGAACAAGGAGAAGGTCACGGTGAGCTGCCTGTCGGGCGCTAGGATCCGCCACATAACACAAGCACTCAGGTCACTCCAAGGCAAGTACAAATATGACTCAGTCATTGTCCATGCTGGTGTGAATGACCTGAGACGTACCTCCCTGGACTACATGAAAAGAGACATAGAGGAGCTCTCTGAGCATGTAGCCCAGGCGGTATGACCCTGACCTTGAGTAGCATCTTACCCTCACCAAGAATGATGCCACAATATGAAGACAAGATGATCAATTTCAACAATTGGCTTAAGTGTTGGAGTCATTCAAAGGGGATCCAATGCCTGTCAGCCTGGGATGACATGCTCGACAAGCCACGATGCTTCGCTAGGGACGGCTTGCACCTGTCACCCCTGGGCTTTCGGATATTGGCAAAGGCTCTTGCTACCCCATAGTGCCTTTTTTAGGCAAGGCTCAAAAGACAAACCCACCTCCATAGGTATCACAAGGGATAAGAAACGAAGAGTAATGCTACTCAACGCCAGAAGTCTAAACCTCAAGATGCACGCACTCAAAACTCTCCTTAGCATGGAGAACATCGATATCTGTGCAGTAACAGAAACCTGGTTCAAGGCTCCCGAGAGCACCCCAGCACTACCAGGTTATACCTCATACCATGCTTTTGCGCCCCATAACTTGGACCGAACCACAAAAGGAGGGGGAGTATCAATATTCGTCAAAGATACCCACACCTCCAGGTTGGTGGCACAGCACGAAGCATCAGAGACTATCCATGTGCAACTAACTGTGGGTAAAACTGCCTTCCAGTTTATAGCCTGCTACAGACCACCCTCCCAAACACAGGAACCCCACTGGGCTTCCTGAGAATACTGGAAAATATGAAGGTCTCTCCAAACACCATTATATTGGGCGACTTCAACTACCCAAACATAGACTGGGAGCATTACTCTAGCTCCAACACCCTAGCCCAAAGGTTCCTAGAATTTATAATCTCAAATGCTATGGAACAACTTGTTACCACTCCCACAAGAGGGGAAAACATACTGGACCTGATCATCACCAACATGGGGACACTATGCTCCAGACCAGAAGTGTATCCCTCACTGGTAAGATCAGACCATAAGCTAATCTCACTGGATATTCACATCCCGACCCCACCCCATGCCCAGAAAGCCACAGTGAAAAACTTCTCTAAAGCAAATTTCACACGCCTCAAAATCGAGGCGAAATCCTTCAAAGCCCCCGGGCCTGTGGAAAATACGGCCCAGACCGCAGAATCCTTTATAAATGCATTCTAGGAACACCTTCAGGAATGCATGGATCATGCAATCCCAAAAAAAACCAAGACCCAATCCTCCAAAGGCAGACGTCCTGTCTGGTGGACCCCAGCCATAAACAAACTATACAATAGAAGGAGGAAGCTACTACATGATAGAGCAAAATCCCAAAAAGGGAAGGCATCTCTGATCAGTATTAGCAAAAAACTACGGGCACTCATAAAATCGTCTAAAGCCAGCTTCGAGAGAAAAATTGCACAGGACACTAAGGATAATCACAAGGCTTTCTTTAGTTATGTTAGGAACCTGGGTGGGAATTTCCAGATATGCTCAGAATTAGTCCAAAATGACAAAAAATACGCTGAGCCCGCAGACATTGCCAACATCCTAGCTGACAGGTTCAGTGCAAACTCCCCCCCCCCCTCCCCAACAAAAGGGCAAATATCTATCCCAACAGAGTGCTGCCCCCCTGACATCTCAGATGCTCAGGTAAGAGCCGCCCTCTCCAAAGCAAAAAACACAGCATCAATGGGACCAGATGGTGTCCCGGGCTGAGTCCTACATGAACTCCAAGAAGAGCTAAACCCAAACATAAAACTACTGTTCAATCTTAGCCTTACTACAGGATATGTACCCAAAGAGTGGCGTACAGCAACAGTGGTCCCTCTCCACAAAGGTGGTGCCTCAATGGATCCTGGAAACTATAGCCCCATAAGCCTGACTAGCTTGGTCTGCAAAGCTATGGAAAGGATCATCATGGACCTCATAAATAAAGATATTGGGGACCTACAGACACTGGATCCTACCCAGTTTGGCTTTGTTAAGGGCAGATCCTGCCTCTTAAACCTGGTCGATTTCTTTGAAACAGTCACCAAGGCCATTGACGAGGGGAAGGTGGTCCACACAGCCTACCTGGACCTCGCAAAAGCCTTCGATACAATACCCCACTCGAGCATTATAGATAAGCTCACCAGCTTAAATATAAACCCCTATGTCACTAGATGGGTTGCAAACTGGCTCAAGGACAGAACCCATATGGTTAGAATTGCTGGAGCTATGTCAGACTCCAAACCAGTTACAAGTGGCGTCCCACAAGGCTCAGTCCTGGGACCTCTCTTGTTCGGTATATATTTCTCGGCGGTACAGGCCAACATGGAAGGACTGTGGCTGACCAAGTTCGCAGATGACTGCAAACTGGGCGCCATAATCAACTCTCCAGCCGACACAAGCATCCTCCAAACGGGCCTCATAGAAACAGACAACTGGTGCCAGAGCCATGGCCTCAAGCTAAACGCCAAAAAGTGTATAGTCATCCCTTTGGCAAAACAAAGTGCCCACAAATTACCACATAGGTGGTAATCCATTAAGTACAGAAGAAGTCATTAGGGACCTGGGGACCCAAGTTGATAGCAATCTCTCATTTGACAACCACGTGGCCAAAGCGGTTAGAAAAACATTTTATATAGCCCACCTAATCATGAAGGGATTCACATCTAGATCAGGGGAGGTCATTGTGCCTCTTTACTCATCCCTCATCAGGCCCATAATTGAGTACAATGCCCCTTTGGGATGTACCTTACCAGACACCTGCAGCAACTGGAAAGACCCCAAAAGTACCTCACCAAGAGGATCAAAGGGCTCAAACAGATGCCATATGCTGCCGGGTTAAAGAAACTCCAGCTCTACTCAGTGGCATACCGCCTGCTCAGAGGCGATCTGTGCCTGACGTATAAAGCCATGTCCAACCCGGAATTAATGGACATGCTGCACCTCAGAAAATCCAAATCCCATCGAGCTACGCGCTTGAGAGACTTGAACCTCAGCACTGAAATAAATAGGACATGCTGGAGGGACAGATTCATAACACAGAGGCTCCCTTCACTCTGGAATAAAATCCCAGTCCAGGTTAGGCAGAGTCCCACATTGACTCTCTTCAAGAGGAATCTTGATGAGTGGATGGGAGATCGTAGGTTTACCCCGGCTATCACTTCTGTGTCACTGTTAGACAGAGGCACAGTATACTAACCTCAAAAAAAGGCATAGCAAAATTAATTTAAAATGGGTGGCGAAAGCCAAACACACTCTGGCTAGGCTTATAAATGCCCTAGGGCAGATAGCCTAGTATGAACCTATGAACCTATGTATATTATTGTACATTCCAGACACTCAAAGAGAAATGGTCAAGTCAAGAGAATGTCTCATATTGTGATCAGAAATAACACAAAAAAAGAAAAAAAAGGGACTTTTACACTGGAACACATGAATACTTTGTTGCAGAGAACTGGACTATCTACCTTCACTGTCAATAACGGGCAGACGATTGAGTAGTAAACTTCAAATCATTACTGTTGTTGCTAAAATACTGAAAAGTCCAGTCAAACAATTTTTTTTCTTATTACAAACATGACAGACCACTGTCTTAACTGAAAAAGAGAAGGAGAAAGGGAGGGAGAGTAAGGTTTTAGAGGTCAATATATCTGCACGAAACAACCAGAAGTTACAATGATAGAATCACCAGGCTCAAATATACTATACAGAAAGAAGAAACTCTGTGTAGAAGGAACACAAGGCATTTGTTCAAAACCCAATCAAGTTTACCTTTCAAATAATGAAACAAATGTCTCAAACAATGACAATTCAAGGCATTACCAGACTGTGTCAGAGAAATGAAGTAATATTAATGTCAGTCCTGAAGCTGTAAGATTCCAAAATCAAAGCAAAGGAGGTCAGAGGAGCAATCCAACATGTCCAGGACTGAGTCTGAAATTAAGGATGATGAGACAATCATCAAACAGAGCTTAAGTCTTGCTAGTGTCAAAGACTGTGCCAAATTTAGCAATGTTTCTAGGTATGGAAGGCCACTGAGAAAGCCAATTAAATTCGGAAACTAAAAACTTAAAAAAAATTAATTCAAATTACATGATCAAATGATTATGCTTTTAACAAATTGGTTTGGAATTTGTTATAATGTCTGAGACATGCTAGAAATAGCACAGTGGTAGAATTCTAAAACAGCGCTTTGAATGCTCAGGAGACAGAGTGCCAGTGGTATGGCAGTTTGCATTCCTTCCTCATAATTACTGTTTCTCCGGTTTGTCTCTTGGATGGAGTGCTTTCTCTACACAGTCTGCTTGTCAAACCATTGTCCACATGGGCTTTTACAGGGTACTGCAGTTTTCTCCCATATCCCAAAGATGTACTGTAGATGGATTGTTATTCCTCCAAGTTTCTCCCTAGGTACCACGCCATTGAGTGTGTGTGTTTGTATGTGCTACTGTGGTTTTCTCCCAAACACCATATACTTATATTCAGTTTCTTTTTAATTTAGATGTTATTTTATTTTATAGTTTGTTTTACCTCAGAGTTTTTTCTTCTTTGAATGTCAGACGTTCTTGGTTAGGGTCAGTTAGAAAAGAATCCCTTTTCCATTCACTGACTGAAAAGGAATCCAATCTAGCTAATTAGTAGGTGGAGTTGAGAAATAGGATTTATTATTTAGTTCCAAGTATTTGCTGCATTATTATTATTATTATTATTATTATTATTATTATTATTATTATTATTATTATTATTATTATTTTTGTTTGTCTGAAGTGCTATGGTGCTGTGTGACTACTCCTGCTGTTTGACTGAATTTGATTTTTCTCGGCCACCTGCCCCATCCCTGTTGTGTTTTTAAAGGGGCAATCCCAGTGTTTAAAATTAGGGTCCGAGTTAACCTGACAAGTCACACCCACTTCGATATGTCACTTTCATTCCCACCCACAGTGTCATTTTACTTTTAAATATCCTGTAAATCCACAGTTGAAGTCTTGTTTCAGCTCCCAGGATACACTGAATTGGGGAACTACGCCTCCATCTTCTGGTTCATATTTAAAATAAAGAATGCTTTGACAGGGAAAAGGGACATCAGTGTAAACTAATTTTTAAATTTTGCATCACTCATCCTTCTACAGATGTTAAATGCAGCCTGGTCCATTTGTCTAGTAGTATTCAGAAATCAGCACATATCAAACTAGAAGCTGAAAAAGGAACAGAAGAGTGTGTCTACTAATGCTCCAACCTTCTGTCACACTCTTGCTCTCCGTGGAATTACTAGCAGGTCAGAAAGTCACTACACCAGGCTAGTATTCAAAAATAAGAATACAGTAATATGGTTTCCACTACTGTCTGCCTGACTCAGATGGTTTCTATTGGTAGAAGCCATGTCATAAAATTGTTGTAGATGGCCAGGATTTATAATCACCACAGAATAAAATATGAAATGAAAGAAACAAAAAACTCTGTTTACTAATGTTTTAAAAGCCTTACATTACTGATGGGCTTTCTAGAGTAGCAGAAGCAGCAGTCAGATCATAAAATCCCTGAAAGGCTACTTTTCTCAATGAGTAAAATACACAGATTATACTAATGAATGGTGCACAGGGAGAGGTGTCAGTGCAACTGCAATTTGAGATGGAATTTGGCTAACACCTTTGAAACTTCCTTCAGGCAATTTCCCCACACCCCTCAGCCAAAGGTGAGCATGCTCAGAAAGGCAAACATGGAATGTAAAGAAAGGCTGAATCAAAACAAAATAATCCCTGGGACTGTCCCTTTAAGTTTGGTGGCTTTTTAGCTACTTATATGTCCCTACAATAAATTTGACTTTGGATATTTCTCCCAGTCTCATCACATCTGTTTATTCTACTAAGTACCGAGAGATCAGTTGGGAAGGCCCACCCATCAGACTCGTAAAGCTTGAGTGATCTTCTGTTTCATACAATCCCACTCACTTAATAAATACTGCATATTTTAGAGTATTAATCCTTTTTTCATGTTACTTTTAAAATCTGTAACATCTGGGACTAGGCTACCAATTATTGGTGAGCCAAGGAATTGCTTCTCATGAATCATCTTGGGATTAGTGCTTCTGTACTCCTGGTGAGAGAAGCAGCAGAGGGCCATTGGCTCCAGCTGGTTTCTGATAGTGACATCCCATATTCAAAGACCTACAGTGGTTTGGTTGCAGTTTTGTGAAGAACTTCTTCAGGGCCTTTGTGCAGCTTGTTTTAATGTTGTGTCTAACTGCTCTAGGTTCTATCTCGGGTGCCTATTAAAAGAACACAATAACAAGTGTACAAAATCTATAAACATCTGGGTTAATACTATTTCTTAAGAAGTAGCTTAATTTTTACTGTAATATTACACTTTGTTTTATTTTAAAATGTTATTCTTTTGCTTTCGTGGTGGAAGGAGCAAAAGTTTAGTGTTGGTCTTGATTGTAGTCTATACTCTTACAGCACTCTAGCTTGCCAGCTCTGAACTCCCCTTGTACCAACCACTTGTGGATCATGTAATAAGGGCATGCAAAAATGGATATGGGCCTTCTTACATTGCAGCCAACTTGGTGGCAATGTAGCAATTGTCTTATGTTTATTGATGACCATCTAATTCTTAAGCAAACAGATACATTATGTGAGGGCTGTAGTTACACAATGTCACTGGAGGCAAGGCTGTCACATATAAGTACTTATAATACTAAACAGGTTGTCACAAAAACACACTACACCCACCATACACAGAACTGAAAAGACACACGCACCCACATAAGCTGAGGCTCTTACATGTAATCTTCCTAAGCCCGAAAGGCCTCCCAGACACGCCGTTTGCAAAAAATATCATCAGCAACCTCAAAAGCATTCTACTAAAACAACACCCACCATGACACATACAAACACATCTTGTGGTTTCTCAGCTTGAAAGCTCATAATGCAAACCACCACACAACCCAGTATTTTAGTTATAGGAGATTCCATTGTGAGACACATATGTCCCACTGACTAGGCTGTGTAAGGGGAAATTTACAGTCAGATGCCTAACAAGGGCAAGGATCCACCAGATCACGGACACATTCAGGTCATTGATCCACAAGTACCTTTATGACTTAGTCATAATCCACATGGGTGTAAATAACTTGATATACCTTCCTGGACTTCACAAAGAGTGACATTACAGAGCACTAGGACTATATATCTCAGGCCAACATGACCGTAGCAGTGAGCAGCATTCTACCTTTTACAAAGATGATGCCACAATGTGAACAGAAGATAATTGTTTTTAATAATTGATTTAGTTTTTAGTGTCAATTGAAGGGGGAACAATATTTGTCAGCCTAGGATGATATAGTTGACAGATCACGCTGTTCTTCGAGGGATGGTCTGCACCTATTTGATCTATGTTTTGAATATCAGCTAAAACCTTATAAGGCACTGACAACTGATAAACCTTCCAACATAACAAAACCAACCAAAGAAAATCTGAAGGCATTACTGCTCAATGCCAGATGTCTAAACAAGAAATTCCATTTCATGCAAGCTCTCCTCATCGTGGAGAATGCAAATATCTGTTCAGTAACTGAGACAGGGTTTAAAGTAGTGGAGAGCATCCCAGCAGTGCAGAGTTATACGGTCTTCCACACATTCAGACAAGTTACTCCACAGGAAGGGTCAACAGGTGGAGATGTTTCAACTTACATCAAAAACAAACATACATAAAGGCTGCTCAAACAGTATGACATGCTTGAGCTTCTCCACATCCAGATTACAACAGGCAAAATCCCATACTGTATCCTTACAAGGTGTAGATCCCTCTATATGACCCAGGCATCCCAAAATATATACTTAAACATATTGGACACATTTCCCATTCAACACAACACCATATTCATGGGGGGGGCTTTACCCCACTATAAACTGGGAATCTTATATGACCCCAAACATGCAGGCAAAGAAATTCCTAGACTTTGTAAAAACAAACACCCTGTACCAAACAGTCCATATGTGCCCACTACGGCACTAACATCCTTGACCTGGTCCTCACAGATATGGAAGAACATTGGAAAGCATTGAGAATTATCATGATGTAAAAGACATTCAGGTCCTAAATCAAAATTAGCAAACTTAGGGTACTATACAGTTGGCTAGATTATAGAATGATGTTATAATAATGAGAGAGTGGCATATAAGATCTTATGCAGGGGTTATAAGTAGCATTAGCACCCCCCCCCCAAAAAAAGAATATATTTTTCAAGTTTTACATGTTACATTTAGATAAGCCCATATTGTGGAAAATCTAAATAAAATCTAGGAACTTTATATTTAAAAAAGTCAATAATCTGGATGCTAGGTTCAAGACTTACTAATTACCTTTTGCAACTGACTGTGCTTTAATCTTTGCATTTTAACAGTTCCTTTATAAAAATTATTTCAACAGACAGATAAAACTATGTATTTGTTAACCAATATGCCCATTTGACACAACTGCTTCTTTTTGGGGATAATCCACTGTCAGTACATGGTTAAGCAATTCGTACAGAATCACATAGTTTGCAAAGAGTTCATGAAAACGTCAGACCTAGGGCTACAAAGTAAAGCTTATTTGCAGCACAAATCCTTAATTTTCTAATATAAACTTTTGGACATGACAGTATAGGTCTGTCTGATATCTAAACTCAGCAAAGTCCAGTAAAAAAATGTAGTTAATACTGAAAAGCATATGACATCTGCTTACTGGGAACAGCAAACAGGTCGAGCAGTATTTAAAGGGTAGAGTAAAGTAGTATGTCCTCTAATAAAAGTAATTTAATGGGTCATAATGCTCATTCCAGAAAGTGCTGAAGAGGACTAGCCAGTTATCTGTTTAAGTTTAATTTGCAATCTACATACTGTCAACTTAGTCAGATGGTTATATCTCATAACCATCAGGCATTGAGTAGGTATATGTTTGCTCCTGATGGCCTTAGGATTCAAAATGCTGCAAGTGTGTGTTCAGGAAGGGAATATATCAGCTATGAGGTCATAGCTAGATTCAGTAATTACTGATCTCATACAGTTCTCTCTTTAATACCTGTTTCATAGCTGTATTAATTATACTGAGCATAGTTCTTGAAATTATAGAGAAGTCAGGGGTTTCCACTGTGGTACGGCAGTAGCGTTGTTACCTCACAGCAAGAGGTTCTCCCGTTCGATTCTCAGCTTGGCTTGGGAGTGCCTTCTGTGTGGAGTCTGCATGTCCTCCCTGTGGTTGGGTAGCGTTTGTAAGACATGCGTGCGTAAATGGGTGTTCCTTCGTTGAAGGTTGGGCGTCGAGCTGGCACCTCGGCGTTTCGTAAAAATCTACTGCCAATCATTAGCAGACTGGAATTCCACTGTGGCGACCCCTTACCGGGAAAAAGCCGAAAGACAAACAACAACATAGAGAAGTCAGGATGAGTGATCTGATTATAAGGAATGTCTAATAAACAGGACAGTCTGTGTCAGTTCAATATCTACTGCCACTGCTTTTTTTTTTTTTACATTTGGACTTAAAAGGAAACTAT
Source organism: Protopterus annectens (assembly GCF_019279795.1). Lineage (NCBI taxonomy): Eukaryota > Metazoa > Chordata > Ceratodontiformes > Protopteridae > Protopterus > Protopterus annectens. Next base: position 374,640,230 of record NC_056735.1, read on the forward strand.
GAGTTTGAATGAAAATTTGCTCAAAAAAATAAAAAAGAAAGAAAGAAAAAAGAATTCCAGTAGGGTATTGCCAAAATGTCAATGTTAAGAGAAAGCTCAGGAAAAAAATTTCTGATTAGGCAGGCAAACACATTTAGGTGTGGAAATTCTTTATCCCATATCCAGGAGATTTTCTGGGAAAATAAATATATGTATTTAAGACAAAAGATAAAATCACAACAAATAAATGTTTTACTTTGAGTGAACTTTATTAGCATACAGAAGATAAAAGTGCTAAATCTACCAATATTTTATTATTTCTTCCCTTGCTTGCCCATATATTGGCCACTTAATTAACCTTATTTCCCTTAGGAACTACAACTACCTTCTAATAAATATTCATGCACAGATTGTTATTGCCAAACATCTTGTCAAAATTTCAATACTATATTTTCTGATTTTGATAAACAGCCAGAGAATATCTACATTTTATGTGTCAATATTAATGATGCAACTCAGAGTTTCTATTTTCACTATCATAGACAAAATCTTTCTATCTACTATCTAGTAAATAAAAAAAAAAAAAGTTGATTACAAAAGCATAAAAAGCTATAACAGATTCACTGTCCAATTTTACTTACAGGCATACCTCTCAACCTCTTAGTCCAATAATTCTGGACAGAGCCAAAATAATGGGGGCACAATGGTCCAAATGAGGGACAGATTTTAAATATTGCTCTTATAAACGTAGAAAGTTGTTAAAACAACATATTTTACATTAGCAAATATTTTAAGAAGGATATGAAGTCGGTGGTGCAGCGGTTAGCGTTGTCGCCTCACAGCAAAAGGTTCTCCCGTTCAATTCTCGGCTGGAGCACCTTTTGTGTGGAGTCTGCATGTCTTCCCCGCGGTCGAGTGATGTTAAAGACATGCAGGTAAGTGCAAGCGTGAATGGGCGTGCCTTCATTGAAGTTTGGGTGTCAGGCTGGCAACTTGGCACCATAAAATCCACTGCTAATCATGAGCGGACCAGAGTTCCGCTGTGGTGACCCCTAACCGGGAAAAGCCAAAAGACTTTTATGATGTCTGAAACCCAAATGACCATTACTATTTAGTAACTTCAGTCCTCCCTTGATTTGCCAAAAAAACACAAATTTTATAAGATATAGACCCCAAACTTCAAGCAAAATTATGGACATTCTGCAAAATTAAGGACAGTTGAGTGATATGTTTATAAGCACACACAATTAAGGTACTCGTATCCTGGTTTTCAGTGGAAGGGAGCACCAAGTCAGAACTACTGATGTAAACCTAAAGTTTATCATATTTGTTGAACAATTTTGGTAAACTGCAGCTACTCTGGATGTCACTCAGCAGGAAAAAATAACCCCATCATATAACAGACCAGCATGATGAGTAAAATACTTGCATTCAGCCCATTAGATAAGGCCACAGCCTACATATTGAGATCAGTTTATTATTACAGACGGGAAATAAAAATGCAGATCTACCAGCATTGGCTCCTGTATAAAACCTCAGTTCCCAATCCTCAAATAAATTAGCTAGTCAGTCAAAGTTAACTGACTAGTCAATACCACATGAAAAACACAAAGCCAGAATTTTGGCAGTTACTCTAACCCTCATGTATCACTATGTAGAGGGCCACCCTCCCATCACTTCCGTGCTAATATATGTACTATATATGCAACTTTCAACCTTTTACCATGAAATTTGGAAAGAAAGTAAAAATAGTCATGCAGAAAAGGGCCCATAATAGGACTAATTAAACTTCCCAGTAATATTAACTAAGAACTTCTCAAAAAAATATCTATTTTTTAAGAGAAATGGAGAAGAATGTTGAGCCAAAACTAGGGGCATCCTCATAAATTAGGGACAATTGAAAGATACATGTACTAACTGTACAGTTGTACAACTGCAGGAAAAAGAAAAATACCCAAATATGGTAGGTACATACACCTACAGGAGCAACAGCATTCTCTCTCTTCCACTAAAACGATAGGAAACACTATCAGGAAATCAACAACTGATGGGTAACCCATAAGATAGTGTTCATTGAGTAAATTTTCTTTGACACATAGGGAAGTCCAGCCTTTGATGAACCCTTTTGCTTTCTTGCCCATAACTTGGATAATTGATTGGTCTAATTCCAATAGAATCCATTTGTACTATCCCATAATCCTAAATGGAATGATGTTGTCAAAAAACTTAAGAAATGTACAAGTTCATTTGTACTTTTCCGTGTAGCATATTTCAATGATTATTCATTCTAAAAAGGAAACATTATACAGCATTGATTGTCAAGGCCTCAAGAAAAGCAAATCTGTAAGTGAATACATAGGATGTGAAAAACACGTTCTGCAACAATTGTTGCAGAGTTTTTTTTATTTTTTTCCCATAGTGAACAAAAACTGAAATCACACAAACAATTCACAAATCTATACATACTAGGTCAGAAAAATGTATCCAGGAAAGCTTATCTTGCAGTGAAAATCAAAATTAGAACAACATGATGACCTGGTCTTTACTACTGGAGATATACAGTTGGGTCCACTTAAATGCATATAAGATAAAATCTGGTTAAATGAATAGAGTCCGTTCAGTCCCGTTGTTAGTTAATAGAATTAAATTGCGGTGTATTCCGCATTAAAGTATATCGGATAATTGCATACTTTGTTTTAATGCATAGCTGTCTCAAATCCCATGTAGTTCACTGCCATGTTATTTACTCCATATAACTGCATAGCGTAGTGCGGCTGCATGCTGCAACCACAGGGGTATTTACATGTACAATCCACGAATAGACCGGAGATAAAACAGAGATGTTTATTAACAAAATACTCTCACCAGAGCATGACTGAGCACTTTCACCTTCATAGGCTTCATCAGAGTCATGCTTAAATCACTGATTACGTTAATTTATATGGCCAACCATATACGTAACTTCCTAGTTAGTGAGATAATAATACTAGTGACAATCCAAAGAAAAATAAAAAACAATGAAACAACATCAATATAAACAAATCAATAAAAATACCAATATCATCAAACTGAGACATCAATATAGAATATACAATATATAAAAACATCTCATCCAAAACATCGAGTGCAAAAGTACCTCACCAACCCCAAAAGTACCTCACCAAGAGGATCATGGGCTAGAAACAGATGTCCTATGCAGCTCGACTAAAGAAACTCCAGCTCTACTCAGTTGCTTACCGCCTACTCAGAGGCGATCTATGCCTGACGTACAAAGCCATGTCAAACCCAGAATTAATGGACATGCTCCACCTCAAAAAATCCAAGTCCCTTAGAGCTACATGCTCCAGGGACCTAAACCTCAGCACAAAAATAAATAGGACATGCTGGAGGGACAGATTCATTTCCCAGAGGCTCCCCTCACTGTGGAATAGAATCCCAATTTATGTTAGACATAGCCCCTTGCTGACCCTCTTCAAGCGAAATCTGGACGCGTGGATGGGAAATCGCAAATTCACCCCTGGGATCTCTTCTGTGGCCCTGCTAGACAGAGGCACAGTAAACTAATCTTAAAAGGGTACATTCTGTGACCTACTTTACAGAGGCACAGTAGGCTAATCTAATATGGAGGTGGAAGCCAAATACACTCTGGCTGGGCTTATAAATGCCATAGGGCAGATAGCCTAGTATCTACCTATGAACCTAAAAAATGTTTTGGTGCAAGCCATAAAAATTCCCTAACTCCACATAGCATCATTCCACATATTTCTATTATTGTGTGAACTCATATCTAATGCTATCATTTCTAACACTCTTTCCTTCTATTCTTTAAAACAGAAAAAAGAAATATTGTAATTTAATCCTGGCTCAACCCTGGCATTCAGTCTTAACTGCCATTTGGTTTCCTTGATTTCAACCTCCAGCTTGGGCCCTGCCCCCAATTGGGGTAAACTTGATCAATGACAAAAAATATGAACCTTTTGAAATTGCTGCAGTTAATACTATGTATATACAGGGCAATAGTTGACTTCCCATAATGTCTCTAGTATGCTTGGAAATCTTATTCCTCAACCTCCTCGTGGTTTTACCCATGTAAAATCCTGAACATGTAGTGCAGGTTGCAATATACACCAGTTTAGTGGGATTGTGTCAGCAAAAATGTAATTAAGATTTTTTATTGTATTATGAGTTCCAATTACTCAATTAGTAAAAGTATTTAAGCTGAAGGGGAAGAGCAAGCATTATTCTTTTGCATCTGAGGAAGTGAGTCTAAACGAAAACGCAGGTGTGGAGACATAGCGTTTATGTTTTTGGAGCTGTTTTGTGGAATTTCGTGCTGTCGTGGTGTTCTGTGACATTCTCACTAATAAAGCTGTGAAAAGAAGAGGAGCCGTGTTTTTACTCCACTGGTACTACCTTGTTTTGCTGCGATATACACCACCATATCAGTGTTACAATTGCATCATCCTAGGCATTGGAGGTTCCTATAGTAGCCGGCAATCTCAACATATGGTCCATCATTGATGAATTTACGCCAGTTACAGTCCCCACGTTTACTCATCCGGGAACTGTACAATTTGTCTGGTGTCCTGCCCTGTATTTTCAACAATTCTTTGATGTTATGCCCCTTACTATAGGCAAACTTGGGTTTGCTTCCTAGCTTACTCTTGAGGTCAGTGTCAAAGACACTTTCCCAAATAGCACAAAATTTCATTAACAACTGGGGTGTTAAGTGGTTGTACTGCATTACCATAACATCACCACCAAAGGACGTCTGCCTCATGTCATTCACTACCTCCTAATTCCTAGGGAAAAAATTTGCTGTTCCAAAACACATACACACAACACAAACACACCAAACAAACAGCAATCCACACACATACACCTTAAATCTTACATCTAACCCTACACTAAACTGTACATACACCACTATCTACCCACTTACCTTAACCCAAACCCTAATCCTATGGTCCGTCACTATCGCACACACACCTCACCCGCGCCCTATCCCTAACTCACCTACCCCACCCTAACCCTCATGTCCACACATTCGCACACTTACCTGACCCGCACCCTAACCCTAACTCACCTAACCCGCCCTAACCCTCACGTCCACACAATTGCACACTTACCTAACTTGACCCGTAAATTTCCACCACAGTGCTGAAAATAGCGAAGTGACAGGAACAGACAACCGAATTCTTTCCCTAGGAAAGAATTCGGTTTTCTGAAACTTCGCTATTTTCAGCTTTCGCTTATTAGGGGTCGATATTAGAACATTCGAAGTTCTGAAACTTTGATGTTCTAATATAGACCCATATTTTGTTGCAAGAACGTAAAGAAGTTACCAGTCACTTACAAAGCAAACAATTATTGGATGACTGGTGAAATTTGGAAAGAATGGCTCCTGGAAAGTGACAGCTCAATGAGAAGCAAAAAAGGAAAATATTTTTAATGTGTGACAACCGTGCTGTGCATACTAATGATATAAAATTGACGAATGTAACATTTCAGTTCCTGACACCAAACACCAGATTCCTTATTCATTGAATGGATCAGGGTATTATCATTTGCTTTAAGAAGCACTACTGCTCACTCGTCCTGCGGCATGTTGTAGATATCATAAACAGTATGTCCAAGTCACAGAAGACAGCAGCTGAGCTTGCCAAGAAGCTATCCATGCTGGATTCATTACACATGCAGGCAGAAGCATGGAATACAATTTCACAATCTGTGATAGCCAACGGAAACGAGAAGGCAAATTTTGTTGTGCCAAGCCCAGATGACATCACAGACAATAGTTGCAATAGCGAAAAAGATCAGCATGAGAACTTTTGCACCCCTTCAGGCATGATGGTGGATGATTTTGAAGGGTACATTGCAACTGATGAAGCACTTGAAACAGAAGAAATGGCTGCTGATTCTTGTCCCAGAACAGTGTGCTGCTGGCGATCGGAAAGAAGAGGAAGACAGTGATGATGAGGAGGATGCCCTCCGCTGCTCCAGTACACTTCCATGACGTTATTCAATCTCCGGACACACTGTGCAGATTCATGGACCAAAAGGGATGTGAGATGTTTTCCACTTTCTATGAACTGAAGGACATTGTATTTCACCTGAAACAGCAAATAGCTGTTCAGACATCAATAACATTTTTTTTCTCTAAACCATAAGGGACTGTATTGACTACTGTAAGTGTTTTATACAGTACACTTTTCTATAAAGTTAAGTTAAGCTAGGTTTTCTGAAATGCATCACTGTTTGTGCACATTGCCTTACTTACCATAGGAAAACACAAAAAAACACATTGTGAATATACAGAATAAAATCTATTTTAGATGGAAGACATACCATACTGATTTCTAAGCTAGACACATCAGAAAGTACACAGGCTGAATGTTAAGTAGAATAAAGCTAGAATAAAGTGAATACATGAATAAGTGGTACTGAAGCCTGTGGCAGGAAGAAAAATGATACTGTAATACCAGTTTGCAAAGAGGCTTTTTCCTCCTACAACTGCAATATATGCAGTAGCTGTAATTAAACCTGTTAATGAAAGACTTCCTGCTCATGTAACAGCTGCAAACAGTAACTTTTCTATAAAGTTTCAAAAATCTATTACTGTACTTGTGTTTTTTTGTGTGTATGCTTTTTGTGTAATTGTACTGTACATCCGGCATTAAAACATGTAGCTCATAGCAACTCTGCTTAAATGCATTGACTAACCTCAGTCTGGAAGCTATTCATTTAAGCAGAATCAACTATAATTATAAAAAATAAAAGCCCTTTGCAGTTTATTAAATTTTAAAAAGGCAATAAGGTATGAATTATGTACAAAAAGTGATAAACCATGAAAAAATATGCAAACACTGGTACATTTATTTCAAAATAATTATCTAGCACAGCTGGCCAGCTGATGCTATATTACAACATCTACATGTGTCACTGGAGACTTGGATATGATTAACAGCCAGGGCAATACAGGTCAGACCTTGGGAATGAGTGCTCAGCAGCCTGTACTCATTTCTCAGCTAGAGAAATAGGAACTCAGTGTACCACAGATTCATTCGGTTACTAACGGCTGATCACAAGCAGAATTGGTACACAAAATACACAACTATCCTGGCATCAGCACTGGTCATAACGGGAACAGTTCTCAAATGAGTGCAAGTGCAGTGGACTTTAAGTGGACTTTATATATAAATTGACACAGTATTTGGCAGTACTAGGAGAATAAGGCTAGGTCCATCCTCTACACATTCTGTGATGAGCTGGTATCACTGCCAATTCTCATGCTTGGCCCTCTAATATATGGTACACATAAGGCTAATCATCCATGTTGAGGGAAGCCTTACCCCCAGAGGGGTCTTCTAGGCAGCTTATGGTACCACAGAAGAATAAATGGGTCTGTATGTAGAAGCTGAAAAATCCCCCCATGGTCAACAAGAGAAAAATGGACTAAAACCTGATTGATATATTTCAAAAAAAGAGATAACTGACAACAACAGGGCATAACCTGAAAATGGAGGGGAGTACTCAGGAAATATGAATAAGTAAATTTGTATGTTTTCATACATGTGAGCCAGTTCTGCAGATATGGTTAGGATATCAAAAACAATGAAGAAAACTGAAGAATGGATATGATGTAGAAACTGTTCCTTTTAGAGGTATAGGAAGGATTAGACTATTGCTTAACTGGTCTCTGCAACTTGTCCAAAAGACAGGGAAACTAGGCAAGTTAAGGGGATGAGTGTTTCTTATCTATCATTGACCCATTTTTTTTATTTTTTTTTTAAGTTATGTACACTTAAATACCATTGTTTTAAAAGGTAAGGATAGGAGAAAAGTTACCACCTGCAAAAGGAAATAGAGCATGGCTACAGTTTTTGTTATAAGACTCGGCATATAACACGTGATGCAAAAATAGGTAGAAAATGAAGCTGAATTCTTGGAGAATAAGTGACTGAACATTGCATACAATTGAAATACAAGTATAGAGAGCATGAAAATTGTGTGTGTGTGTGTGTGTGTGTGTGTGTGTGTGTGTGTGTGTGTGTGTGTGTGTGTGTGTGTACATAATACTGAAATATCAAAACACTGAAAATGAGATAACTTCATAATATGGAAGCTCTAAATACTGAAAATCAAAATCCTGAAAACTCAAAATCCTGAATGTCAAAATACCGTAAACAGATAAGATACATATACTGACTGTAAACAACAAAAACCTAATTACATTCCTTCAAATATAAGCAGCATCCACCATGTGGGGGCTGCACCCCCCACAGCCCCTGCTACTTAAATATATCAACTCCAAGATTGCACTTAGTGTAGTGAAGTGCAATCTTGGAGTTGATATATTTACGTAGCAGGGGGTGTAGGGGGTGCAGCCCCCCTGCTTACACTTGGTGGAAAGTAATATGATTTATCTTGTTTAAACTCAGTATATGTATGCTGTGTGTTTTCAGTATTTTAAGTTTCAGTATTTTGAGTTTTCAGGATTTTGAACTTTCTGGACTTTAGTTTCAGTGTTCTGAATTTCAGTATTGTGATAGATATTTCAGTATTATGAAGTGAAACCATACACACACACACACATATATATATATATATATATATATAGAGAGAGAGAGAGAGAGAGAGAGATTTTTTACAGTGCTCTTTTGCTAAGTGTAGCAGAAAAATGAAAAAAAATATGGTTTTAAAAACAATTTTACTAATTAGCTTTATTTAGATAATGTAGAACAAGCTGAAAACTGCTAACACTAAAAGAACATGTGAAAGTTGTTTAATTGCACATCATGTTGCAAGATCATAATGAATGTAAAAGCATAACATAACCAGAAAGTAAAGCTCAACAGCAGTAAGACTATAATGTTATCTTTATTATGCTATATTTTGTCTTTAAAGAGTAAAGATATTAGATAAGGCAGAATTCCCCAGTGCCTGTTGACAGTTAGCTGCTGGAATAGGTTCCTTCACCGCATCTTCTATACAAATGAAACAAGAGACCACAACTGCTGACAAACTGGGTATCTATATTTATTAATTGATTACTTTCACTATTTCAAGGCAGCTAAAACATGTTAGCAGCTGATAAACATAATTTGTACATGTTAACTTAGTAAGTTTGCAATGAAATTAACAAGAGACATGATAAAACCTTGTATAAGGAATTATTGGTTCAGCATGCAATCTTTATTAAGAAAAAGTCCTGCCTTTTGTATCAGGTTGGATGTTAACCAGCCATGGTAAACCTGGCAGATAAGTTTCTATGGAAACAGATTAACACTATTTGAAATGCTTGTGGGATCTGATTTCTTGGGTTCAGAGCTACAGTCATATTATCAAGTTACACAACACTATCTTGACAATTGAAGCTGCAACATCTGAACTACTACTGCCATGCTCCCCCACCTTGTTGTTTTGCCTTTCATTCTTACTACACATCTCGACAGCAGCGCTGTGTAAGACTTGTGCATTGTTGATTAACTCTTTTACAGCTGCCTTGCGTAATGGAACAGATCCCTTAGTAACTAACCAGTTTCATTAGACTAATTATTTATTTAACTGGTTTGGCAGATATCATTAATGAGAACATTACTGCAAGCAAACGTACATTAATGGATGGGAGAAGACCAAATAAATGTCCACTGATTTCAGTCAGGCACTCTGTCTTTTTGTCTTCTACCTTTCATTCCATTATAAATGTGTTCTAAATTCAATTTGCTCTCTGTACTGGCTTGCATCCCACCATTCTGCCTGGTATGTTCTAAGACACCAACATGCTGTCTCTAAGAAAAGTATGTACTCAAGTCAGACATTAATTTCTCCATCTTCCAACTACTAGTGATGGCATATTTGCCCTGGATTTCCTTCTTAACTCTACCCTGACATTTAATTCTAAAGATGCAGTGAAGCCTTATTATGTATTGCTACTTCATTTTGTCTCTATTGTATACTTGTCCGATATTATCATTTTCTATATATACATTTTCATTTTCCTGGCAGTTTTATTTGTTTGCTCACTGGGTGGCTTCTATTATTTTTATTTCTACATCTGTAAATTAGTAAACACCCACTTAGAACAATTGTCTTTTAGGAGACAATCCTTCCCGATTTGGTTAAATTACTTACTAAAATAACATATATTAAGCAAATAAAAAGTAGGGGAATTCAAACTCAGAAGTACACACACACACACACACACACACACACACACACACACACACACACACACACACACACACACACACACACACAATTATCGTACTTACTCTGCAATATATTATAACCTCAGCATGAACAACAAAAAAATAAAAATAAATTAACCTATTTACCAGATAATTTGCAAAGAGGAGAAAAACTCCAAACAAAAAAAATTAACAGTTACCAATGGCAATAGGGACATACAACCTTCTGGCATTACTGAAGAAGACCTTCATTTTGCAGTATGCATTTTAATATTTGTGACCTAATGGAGTTCAGTCTAGAAGCTCAAGGGCAGAGTGTAATACTGAGGATATATTTACAAGAGTATACTCAGAGTGTAATACTGAGGATATATTTACAAGAGTATACTAAGGAACATCCAAAAAAAACTGTAGTACTAATATAAAAACATTTTAGCTTTTATCCACTAAATACATCCAGGAGGAGTATGAATGACATGTAAATGAAGAAGTATACAACAGACATTAAGCTGCCTGACAATCAAAACTGTGTTGACAGTGATGGTAAGACATATAGGTTTATAAGTTCATATATAAGTACTACACAGATTTCCCTTTTTGTGCTCAATTAACCTATCCCAAGACTGGCCTTACCCATCCTGTGGTTGATAATTATATATTACCCCTGATGAGAATAACTGGGATCATACCATAGATAATTTCGGGGAGGGCACATGCAGGGAGATAATTTAGGAGCTGCCTCTGTCCATTAGTAGCACAGGGGATATTCCTGGGGTAATTTTTTTGTTTCACATCCATAGATCCAAGTTGTGCTTAAATATGCTCAGGCACAAACTTTGATTTATGTGGATGGAGAGTCTGTTCTAGAGCAGCGGTATCTTCTGTGAGATATACCTGTCCCTCCAAACCATCCTGTTGATGTTGCAGAAGAGGTTTTTGTCCCTAGACCAACTATTCTGATAACCATTTGACTTGCTGATGTGCAGTAAATCCATCAGTATTGGGTTGGAGGATGCACTGTGTGCCAGACACAAGTCGTCTCTTAGCTGTCTGTAGGATACCAGGTATACAACAGTATAGAGTATAGAATATGTCCATGTAAGACATGTTGTTTAGGCCTTGTATCCTTTTAGTAAGGTATCTCTGTTGGGTGTTCCAGTTGTTGCATGTGTCTGGACAGATACATGCCAAAGGAGGCATTATATTCAATAATTCTAATGAGGGGAGAGTAAAATGGGGGGGGGGGATGACATCCTTAGATCTAGGCATAATCCCTTTGTTTGTAGGCTGTGCAATATAGAAACACTTTATTACCAAAATGAGCATGTTTGTTAAAAGGTAGGTCACTGTCCACATAAATGTCCAAATCCCAAACAACTGGATCAGCTTTGACGGGTGTATTGTTAATGTGGTATTGATGACTTCCCAAAGGATACAATAATCATTTTTTGGCATGTAGTTTCAGTCCATTATTTTGGCAGCAGTTACTTACTTGGGACAAACCTTCTTGCAGGATTGCAAAGTCATTTGTGGATTTGATGACTGCTCCTGCCTTGCAGTCATCTACAAACTTACTCAGCGATAGCCCTTTAGTACTTACGTTTGCTTCAGAAAAGTAGATGCCAAACAAAAGAGGTCACAGTACAGAACCCTGAGGGATTCCACTTTTTGATTATCTGTGCCCGATCTGTGAGCCAGTTGGCAATCTAGTGAGTGATGTAAGGGTTTATTCACAGTTTATACAGCTTTTCTACTATGCCTGAGTGGAGAATTGTGTCAAAAGCTTTGGCCAAGTTGGCATATGTGGTGTGTACTGTTTTGCCTTTATCCATTGCTTTGGTGACCTTTTCAAAAAAAGTTTGCCAGGTTTAGTAAGCATGACCTGCCATTGATGAATCCAAACTGAGAAGGGTCCAGTATTTGGTGGTTCCCTATGCCCTGACTGATTAGTTCCATGATAAGTCTTTCCATGGCATTGCATATGAGGCTTGCCAGATGTATGGGTCTGTAATTGCCCTGGTCTGTTAAAGGTCTTTCCCTATGTAAGGGGATGACTGCAACCGTTCAACATTTACTTGGCACAAAACCTGTATGGAGGCTGAGACTGAACAGTCTTATTAGGGGTGTGGCTAAATCATGCTTCATGTTGTTTAAAATGCATCCAAAGATATTGTCAGGACTCATCAATGCAGTATTTTAGCTTTTGATAGTTCTTTTATATAGCTACATATATATATCTATATATATATATATATATATATATATATATATATATATATATATATATGGTTTCACTTCATAATCTCGAATTACTGAAATCCTGAATTTCGGTAACCCGAGACTATAAAGTCGAACCATTCACAATACCGAAACCCACAATCCCATATCACACAATCACAAACATACATACACCATACACCACATAACACACACACACACACTTCCACCCACAGCACACAAACCACACAACCCTACAATACATATAAGCAGGGGGGCAAGCCCCCTGCACCCCCCCCCCATGTGGAGGGCTGCACCACCCACCTACCCCTACTTATATATTCCAACTCCAAGCTCGCACATAACATAAAAAAAGAAAACTCACACCACAGCATCCTCCACTCGCTCGTACACAAATACACACACACAAACACCAACAAATCCAACACTCACACTTACACCTCCCTACCCTTACCCACACACACAACACACAAAAACACACACAAACACTCACTCACCTGAAATTTCAAGCACCATAACACTACACGCACTGTACCGGAAATGCATAAGCATGGATTCGAGATATTCAAATTCGCGCTTATGCACTTTCGGCATTCTGGTTTTTGGCTTCATGGTCTCAGGTTACTGAAATTCAAGATTTCAGTAATTCGAGATTATGAAGTGTAACTATATATATATATATATATATATATATATATATATACACACACACACACACACACACACACACACACACACACACACACACACACACACACACATCATGTATATATAAATACATATTTTATATGTGAAAAGGACAAGAATATTTCCTACAGATTATGAGTTATCTGTAGTGGTGTTCTTGAAAAAATGGGGTAAGTCAATTAAATAAAAGAGAAAGGAATAATACTGAATATTGTCAGTAATAAGCTGTATTTCACTATGTGTTGAGATTCATTTTGGCCAGTAAAGAATGTAGTGATAACTTGTGTCTTATAAAATAAACTAAACATTTATATAAAAAAGTAGGTATATTATGAATTAATCTGACAGAGGAAAAAGCAGGCAAAATACTTTCTCCAGGCAATAAATTGATGCAAAAATGAATTAATTTAGAAAGTGAAATGGCAAACTAGAGCACACAAAGCATGTATAATCAGGTTAGATTAACAAAACCTGACAAAGCTTCATCAGCTCAGGATGTTACAGACCTTCATAATATAATGTCAGATGAGAAGTCTTTTCATGGCAATGCATAGTGTAAAAAGTGACAAAATAATGGCAATATGTACTACAGAGCTGATCAGCAAAACAGTCCTGATATTTAGAAGTTAATGAGAACTATATTCTATTCAGAAAATGTACATAGTTGGGTATTGTAATACATACATTCCATTAGTTTTATATTCATAAATTACTGGTAATGTTATATGAAATAAAATCTGCTGTTTCTCTATTAACTGCTGTTAAGTACTGCATTCATGAGATGAACAAGGGAAGATAGGTGTCTATAATTTTTTTTTTTTTTGCAACAAACATCTTTATTAAATTTTCGCACATGACATCGGCAATCTTACATTTATACAAATGAAAAACAAACAACATGACACCACTTTAGTTACAAACAGTATACATCACAGACACCACTGAAACAACTGTAGCTGCAAACATTTTACATCACTTATAATCTATCCAGTCATTGTCAGTTAAGCATTATATGACTCTTTCAAATCCTGCCTCTTAAACCTCATTCCTTCTCTGCATATATTGTTCCCACAATTCATAGGTTCATAGGTAGGTACTAGGCTATTGGCCCAAGAGCCTACGTAGGCCTAGCCAACAAGGTTCCCTGGCTTACGCCACCCAAGAAAGTTTTTTTCCTGTGCCACTGTCAAGCAGAGACACAGAAGTGATCCCGGGGTGAATTTCCTATTTCCCATCCACTCATCAAGATTTTTCGGGAAGAGTGCTAATGAAGAACTTTGCTTGACATAGATGGGTAGCCTGTTCCAGAGTATGGGAAGTCTCTGAGACAGGAATCTATTCCTCCAGCATGTCTTGTTTATTGTGGTGACAAGGTTTAGGTCCCTAGAGCATGTAGCTCGGAGGGATTGGGATTTCTTTAGGTGTAGCATGTCCAACAGCTCTGGGATTAACATAGCTTTATATCTTAGGCAGAGATCACCTCGGAGTAGGCAATATGCTATGGAGAAAAGCTGGAGTTTTTTGTGGTGGTCAGTGTACGGCATTTTTTGAGGCCAGTAATCCTCTTTGTGAGGTACTTCTGTGGCCTTTTCAGCTGCTGCAGATGTCTTGTGAGGTACATTCCAAAAGGGGCGTTGTACTCTATAATGGTGTCTAATGAGTGCCAAGTAGAGGAGAACAATGACCTCTTTTTTCCTGGATGAGAACCCTTTTATGATGAGATGTGCCATGTAGAAGGACTTCCTGACTACTGTGGCGATGTGACTATCAAAGGAGAGACTACTGTCCACCTGGGTCCCAAGGTCTTTTATCAAGCATTCGGTGTTAAGTAGATTGCTGCCTATGTGGTAGTTCATAGGTACAGAGTTTTTACCAAAGGGGATGACACTGCACTTTTTGGCATTGAGCTTGAGGCCATGCCTCTGGCACTAGGCATCTGTCTCAGCGAGGCCCTTCTGTAGGATGTCCACATCATTTGGGGACTTGACTATGGCTCCTAGTTTGCAGTCATCTGCAAACTTCATTAGCCAGAGGCCTTCTGTGTTAGCCTGTACTTCTGAGAAGTAGATACCAAACAGGAGAGGTCCCAGGATGGAACCCTGTGGTACTCCACTTGTCACTGCTTTGAGGTCAGATTTGGAGTCTGCAACTTTTACAGTGTGGGTTCTGTCAGTGAGCTAGTTGGCAACACATCTTGTGACATAGGGATTTATACCTAGTTTAGTGAGTTTAGCTATAATTCCGAATGGGGGATGGTGTTGAAAGCCTTGGCAAGGTCAAGATAGGCTGTGTGAACCACCTTACCCTCATCTACGGCTTTGGTGACTGCCTAAAAGAAGTCGATCAGGTTCAGGAGGCATGATCTGCCTTTCACAAACCCGAACTTGGTTGGATCCAGAGTTTGGAGGTTACCAATGTCTTTGTTTATGAGTTCCATCATGATACATTCCATGGCCTTGCAGACCAGGCTTGTCAGGCTAATAGGTCGATACTTCCCGGGATCAGTGGTGGCTCCCCCTTTGTGGAGTGGGATAACTGTTGCTGTGCACCATTCAGTGGGCAGAAAGCCTGATGCGAGGCTATTATTGAACATGGTGCTTAAGTGGGGAGCCATTTCATTCTGAAGTTCATGTAAAACGCAGCCTGGGATGTTGTCCGGTCCCATGGATGCTGTGTTTTTGGCTTTAGAGAGTGCAGCTTTTACCTGCATAGTTGTGATTACAGGGACTCTGCATTCTTCCTGTATAGGTATGGGCCCTTTAGGGGGTGAGAGGGGGGTAAAGTTAGCACTGAACCTATCTGCCCACTATTCCCATTTTTTCCTATGTAGTTTGCTCCCTCCCTTTTCTAAACATCCAAGTTCCAGTTGATTTATCTCTGTTACCAATATATTCAGTACTTCTAGTAAAGTTGATCTGGACTTTGATTTCCATTTTCCTGTAATTGCTTTTTAGGCAGCCATCATAATTCAGGTGTGTGATGGTTAAAACAGTTGTACTAAAAGATTAAGTGGAATACACATATTTTCTCACAGAACAGTAAGAGGTACACCGGGCATAAAAATGAGAGAAGCACTGGATTAAGCAAAGTACATTTCCAGAACATGTACCAAATTCTAGATCACACTTTATGAGGAAAAGTCAGAGGTAAGTCATTAATTATAAGGAAGAGGAAATTGGATTACTAGAAAAGGTAGAGACAGAGAAAAACAAAGGAACAAACTAAAATGCAATAAGGTAAACTAAGTTAGGAGGCATTGAAGAAATAAACAAAATGCTGATACTATTTGAACTTAGTTTGAAGTATATGATATATGCATTGGAGGAATTATAAGTTGTTGGTTTACAACAGGACAAATAATGTATTCAGTAGGAGAAAGGGTACTGAAGACCAGTCAACATATCATTCCCATTAAAAAGTATATGACATGAAAAAGGGGTGTCTCTCAGAAATTAAAATATGACAAATAAGAAAGGTATTTAAACTAATTGCTTAAAATGGAATAAAACAATACATTCTTATAATGTAAATACCTGAGTCTGAATGAAGAGAGCAGAAACTGAAAAAAGAAACAAATACATTCAAGTTTAGTTGTGATCTGGAAATAATTTAGCTGTGTGGCCAGGGACTAACTTATAAAATAATAAAATGATCACTCTTATAGGTCTAGTAGTAACAGGTTAATTCAGTAGCAAAAGCAATGCAACTTAAGCAAACAAAGTTACTTCCTTCTGAAATTAACAATAATAATTATCAGAGTTATTATTTTATTGTGCCGCTGCTTGATTTCTGTTTTATTTAATTAATTTGTCAAGCAGGTAAGCCTACACAAGTATCCCTTGTTTGGTTGAATTGGGAGCACTATTTAGCTAAGTGAATTGAACAGAGGTATGCAATAGGTAGATGGTGGTGGAAGTTATTAAACCTTGTTCCA